>NC_142810.1:47623924-47923924 GCF_049724085.1 Artemia sp. Qi Xiang Cuo
ACACTACTGAAATATTCCAACTCTTGCATTTCAACGAAAGAAATTCAAAATGAACTTTGAAAAATCAAGAAAATGTAGCTATGACAAGGTAAACCACAACATCACACTACTGAAATATTCCAACTCTTGCATTTCAACGAATGAAATTAAAAAAGAACTTTGAAGAATCAAGAAAATGTAACTGTGACAAGGTAAACCACAACCAAACACTACTGAAATATTCCAACTCTTGCATTTCAATGAAAGAAATTCAAAATAAACTTTGAAAAATCAGGAAAATGTAACTGTGACATGGTAAACCACAACCAAACACTAGTGAAATATTACAACTCTTGCATTTCAATGAAAGAAATTCAAAATAAACTTTGAAAAATCAGGAAAATGTAACTGTGACAAGGTAAACCACAACCAAACACTAGTGAAATATTCCAACTCTTGCATTTCAACGAAAGAAATTCAAATTGAACTTTGAAAAATGAAGGGAATGTAACTGTGACAAGGTAAACCCCAACCAAACACTACTTAAATAGTCCAACTCTTGCATTTCAATGAAAGAAATTCAAAATGAACTTTGAAAAATTAAGAGAATGTAAGTGTGACAAGGTAAACCACGCCCAAACACTACTTAAATATTCCAGCTCTTGCATTTCAACGGAAGAAATTCAAAATGAACTTTGAAAAATTAAGTCAATGTAACTGTGACAAGGTAAACCGCAACCAAACACTACAGAAATAGTCCAGCTCTTGCATTTCAACTAAAGAAATTCAAATGAACTTTGAAAAATTAAGAGAATGTAACTGTGACATTGTAAACCACAACCTAACGCTACTGAAAGATTCCAACTCTTGAGTTTCAACGAAAGAAATTAAAAATTAACATTGACCCATTCTTGCAATGTAGCTGTGACAAGGTAAACCACAACCAAACACCACTGAAATATTCAAAATCTTTCATTCCATTGAAATAAATTCAAAATGAACTATGAAAATTCAATAAAATGTACCTGTGAAATGGTAAAACACAAGCAAACACTACTTAAATATTCCAAATCTTACTTTTCAATGGAAGAAAGTAAAAATGAACTTTGGAAAATCAAGAAAATGTAACTGTGACAAGGTAAACCGCAACCAAAGACTACTGAAATATTCCAACTCTTGCATTTCAACGAAAGAAATTCAAAATTGACTATCAAAAATTAAGTGAATGTAACTGTGACATGGTAAACCGCGACCAAACACTACTGAAATATTCCAACTCTTGCATTTCAATGAAAGAAATTCAAAATGAACTTTGAAAAATAAAGAAAATGTAACTGTGACAAGGTAAACCTCAACCAAACACTACTGAAATATTCCAACTCTTGCATTTCAACGAAAGAAATTCAAAATGAACTTTGAAAAATGAAGGGAATGTAACTGTGACATGGTAAACCGCAACCAAACACTACTGAAATATTCCAACTCTTGCATTTCAACGAAAGAAATTCAAAATGGACTATCAAAAATTAAGGGAATGTAACTGTGACAGGGTAAACTACAACATCACACTAGTGAAATATTCCAACTCTTGCATTTCAACGAAAGAAATTCAAAATGAACTTTGAAAAATTAAGGGAATGTAACTGTGACATGGTAAACTACAACATCACACTACTGAAATATTCCAACTCTTGCATTTCAACGAAAGAAATTCAAAATGAACTTTGAAAAATCAAGAAAATGTAACTGTGACAAGGTAAACCACAACCAAACACTACTGAAATATTCCAACTCTTGCATTTCAATGAAAGAAATTCAAAATGAACTTTGAAAAAATCAGACCTTTGGAGGGGGAGGGGGCGGGGGCAGGGGGTCGTTCTGTGTCTCAATGCACAAAAAAAGTATAAAAAATGGGGAGGGAATGGGGGGGAGGAGGAGGGGAGGAGGAGAAAGAGGGAGGAGGAGGAGGGAGGAGGTGGGAGGAGGTGGGAGGAGGAGGAGGAGGGAGGAGGTGGGAGGAGGAGGAGGAGGAGGAGGAGGAGGAGGAGGGAGGATGAGGAGGAGGGAGGATGAGGAGGTGGGAGGAGGAGGAGGAGGGGGGCCGGGGGAGGGCCTTTGGGGCACAGGGAGGGCCTTGGGGGCACAGGGAGGGCCTGTGGGGGGCTGGGTGACATTTGGGGACCGGTGGAGGGCCTTGGGGACCCCGTTGGGCCTTTGGGAGCTCGATGGGCCTTTGGGGGGCCCGGGGAGGGCCGTTGAGGGGCTGGGGGTGCCCTTTGGGGTCCGGGGTACCCTTTGGGGGTCCGGGGGCCCTTTGAGGACCAGAGGAGGGTCTTTGAGGGTCTGAGGAGGTCGTTTGGGGGTTGGGGCTCTATGGGAGCTTGGGGGGCCTTTGAGTACCGGGGGCTTCCTTCGGGGTTGTGGTGGGGGATCGGAACCCTTTGGGGTTGGGGTAGAGGACCTCACAACACTGTTCAAATGGAACTTGTGTATTATAACGACCACACTCAAAACCTCTTCTAAAACCATTTCTAAAATCTTCTTTCAAATGTCTCTAACGGTTTCGCCGAAATAATCCCATAAAATGGATAAAACCGTTTCGCCCAAATAATCCCTAAACGTAATTTCAGCGTGTTCCTTTTGAATGGCATCTCTGCGCTAACGCATTTCAAATTTCTAGGAAACCCTTTCCTACGTCAATCTCTTCATCTCATAAATTTTCCTAGCTAAACTATTAGGGTTTCGTTAGAATATCAATTTACCTCTCCGACTTAAAGCTCCGTGAAGCCGTATTTAAAAATAGAATTTCTATCTCTTTAGACTCCCGCATAATTCCAAGATAACAAGTGATGTCAATTATAATTCCTGACCCTAAAGATCAATGAAGCCCTATTTGAAAATAGAATATTAATTTTTCTCTCTTACCTAAAGAACGTTTATCCCTCAGACCTAAGATTAAAGAAGCCTTAATGTTTCTTAATTCTCCCCTTCGTGAATCAATAATTTCCCCTAGCAATTATGTAAATCAAGTTCACAGGTGCTACTCGTGACAGGCCTAAATATTAAAGAAACAATATGGACTCTATGACCATATTGTTTCATAATTCCCCATGCTCGTGAATCAATAATTCCCCCATCGATTATGTAAATCATCCCTCATGTCATTCGCACGTGGCCAAACAACAACAGATCGATTGACCTTGACACACACACATTAGACTCGATCGATAATCCTTGAATAAATTATGTCCCCCATCGATTATGTAAATCACCCCTCGTGCCATTACACGTGGCCAAACAACAACATATCGATTGACCTTGACCCGCATTATACTCGATCGATAATCCTTGAATAAATTATGTCCCCCATCGAGTATGTAAATCACCCCCCATGTCATTCGCACGTGGCCAAACAACAACAGATCGATTGACCTTGACACACACACAGTAGACTCGATCGATAATCCTTGAATAAATTATGTCCCGTCAGCATTAAACTAAATTGTAGATGGCAGCAGGGGTGGGTGACACGAGTAGCACCTCCCCCTCTACTTATATATATATATATATATATATATATATATATATATATATATATGTGCGTGTCTATATACATATATCTGTAAACATATATACAGTTGTGTGTTTCTATAAAAAATAATCTATTCCCTTGTCACTTGTCCCAAGTTTGGATGTATCTACTAATATTGAATCCCCTTTGAAAGAACTCTTACATGATTCTCTAACATACTTTCTTTTTTACAATCCAATCTCTTTGTGACTTTCCCCAACAGAGAAACTATGATTAAAGATGACTAATTGGTTTTTGTTCTAGCCTTGGCATGATCCTGTCCTCACTAAAATGAATTAACGAAAAGTTTTCTCTTATCTAGCTTTAGCTTCGGCCACAATTGGAGCTTATGCTTGTATTTTCTACACATCCAAGAGGTTTTTCTGAGCTTTGACTGTTCCTAAAGGGAAATAATAACAACTTTTTCAGCGGATTAAATGAAATTTGTTCCGTTTCCTTAAATCAGTTGCAACATGGGACAAACATTAAAATATGAAAGCTTGTAACAGACCCAAGGATGTACATAGAGGGGAGAGGAGGGGGTTTAAATCCTCCCTTAAATGTTTGCCTGACTATTAAAAATGTAACAGAAATGGATATAACAAAATTTGTTATGAATTTTTTTAGGTTTTTTGTGTAGCCCCAGCCCCGCCCCCTGCCCCCGAAAAAAATCCTTGTGTAAAACACACGCCGAAAAAAATCCTGGATAAGGCCCTGAACAGACCCCTCGATAATAATATTAATAAATAAATTATTCTTCCTGAGCCATCTTTGGCCCATGAAGCAACCATAGATGAATTTTAAAAATTTATTTCCTTAAAAATTTGCCTTTATATTCTCATCCTTAGAAAAGTGGTATGAGTGACGTACACGTGTTGCCTTATGGTTAGTTCAAGATCCCCCAAGTTTCAACTTATTACTCTAAGCCTTTTTTAGATTTTGCTGATATACGTTTTAGAAAACCTGCACGCATATAGTGTGTTTTATTTTGTTTAACATACCCCTAAACATTTCTTGAAAATTTCACTTTAATACCCTTAGCCACAGCAGTAGCGATGTTGCAGTAGTACCAACATTTTTTGCAGTATGCACACATAAAACCTTTTGCAATAATAGTAATTACGACGTAGTAACTATTATTACGGAATAATAGTAATAATAATATAAATAGTAGCAGTAGTACTAGTACTACTAGTGGTAGTAGCAGTATTAGTAGTACTATTCCTAGTAGTAGCGGTACTAGTAATACTAGTAGTAAAAGCAGTAGCATTAGTAGTGGTAAACGTGGTAGTTTTAGCGGTAGTAGTAGCATGCACGTATTGCCTTTTGGTTTGTTCAACCCCCTCCCCCCCTCAACATTCCCTGAATATTTAACTTATTCTAAGTTGTTCCTGATATTGCTGGTATATCCTTTTGACAATCTGCATGCAAATAGTGTTTTGATTTAGTTCAAAATTTGCCCTTTATCACCGTCAGAAAAACCTTATTTTTTGAAAATAGTTTCTTATGCATTTTAAACAAGTTCGATTAGCCTTTAAGAAATTCTTCTAACTTAGAAGAAGAAACTAAGGAAATCAACATGAGCTTTTTTATATGGTTTACTGCTGAGTTTTACTTTGCTCCTCTTTTGAACTTAAAAAAGAAAATTAATGGTTTTGTCACACAAGGTGTTTATGGGCTGTGATTATTTCATCAAAATAATTTTTTACATGAAGTATTGTCCTATTTGAAATATAAAGATATTTAGAAAACCGAAGAACACTATGAAAAGTTTAGGTCCCCAGTTGTTGTAATTAGTGGTAGTATTGAATAGCATTGAAATTAGTGATAGTATTTTGCAATTTGTTTGCTGAAAAGATTTTAAACGTCTCATGTAAAAAAAAAATAAAAAATTGATATTGTTGCCATTTTCAACAATAAAACATTATACTTTCGTAAAAAAACAAGTTTTCTGAACTTAAAATCAATTGAACTTTTTGAACCTGATACCGTTATGGACAATACAAGGTTAAAATACGCACACAAATACAAAACTATCATAGATATATGGATTAACCGCCCCCCCCCCGACGCCCAATTACGGTCATGTGTGTAATGTCAAAGTCAGTAGCCTATTTATGCACACATTGACAGGATGGAAGACGTAAAACCCTAATTAGTAAAAATTGGACGAGTGGACATCTCGACACTGCTATAATGTCCCAGTACCCTGCTTTCACTGACTGAAAGCCAAAAAAACAAAAACTCTCAGAAAGTTCAATTTTTCAATTTATTTTCTAAATTTCCGGAAATGGACTCTCGTAGTTCGTTTTTGCTACCAAGATAAACACAATTATGTTTATAATTATTCGTGAATCAGTTGTGAAATACAGTAAATTCTTTTTTTCACTAGATGATTTGTTTTTCATTTTTTTATCTTTAATTTTTATTTACAAATCGGATTAGGAGGGAAAAAGTTCAAGAGGGTGATTTTAAGCATTCTCTAAGTATATTTAGCCAAGGTTGAAATCAACCGTACACTGTCCATGCTTTAGAGCCTATCCCCTCCAGAGATAACTCCACAAGTGTCCCTTTTGTATATAGACGTAGGCAGAAATAGCTCCATAAGTGCCCCTTTTGCATATAGATGTATGCATTACCTTTCAAATGGGATTTTGGGAAGCTATATAGGATGGTGTCCTGCAAGTGATGGACAAGTAAAATAATAAATGAAAAGACAGTTTAACTAAAGAGACAGGCCAATATAATGTTTTAAAATACTTCTATTTCCAATTTACCGGCTAATGTGATTGAGCAGTCGTTCTTAAAAAATTTGGACCAACAGTCAAGGTTTATCGCAAAGAGTGTGGTCTTAAAAAGGGGGCAGCATCTCTGATATTTGGAAAATTTTCTATTTGCTTTTATTTTTACTAAAAGCATTACTTTTATTTGGCAAATTTTGTCTTTTTTTTAAAAATCAAATTTTCTTTAGAATCTCATTGGGGAACTTAAAACGGCTATCCCCAAACTAGACTCTTTAAACCTATATTTAATTTTTTCAATTTTCCAATAGTCTCCTTAATGTTTGAAGAGTGGTAATTGATACTTTTTGGAGTTTCAACTTCAATTAACAAGGCTAGCCCTTTACTTACAGTTCATTGCTACTTGCTGTCTGGCCCATGTGGGTGGCTTTAAACTAATTTTATATATTTGGAATCACAATAAAAATATAAATCCTCCAGTGTATATATTGTTAGGAAAACTCTTTTTTAGTTTTTGTTACTATTAGCAAGAATCGTTCTTTACTTGCAGATCCTTACCACCAACTGTCTAATACAAAAAAACTAAAATCTTAATGCTATCACTTAAATTCTGACAAAATGCTCTTTGATTTTTTGTTTGATACTAAAATGTTCAAACGCTCTATTTAAACGCAGATGAAAGACAAAACTCCTGGTGTCACCTGCCTCCCCTAACAGGTAAGTTGTCCGACTTTGCTCTTGAATAGCCCTCTCAAACCCTACCTCTTAATATCTTTGCATGTAACACCTTGAAGCAAATTTTTTATTACAAAACAAAAAAAAATTCTACAATAAAAAGAGAGATATTATACCCCAACATCTATATTTTAGAGAAAACAGAAAAATATAAACAAGAACAGTTTACCGACAAATTCCTTCCTTCCCCCTCCCCCACCCTCTGACCATTTTTATAGTTATCCCGAAGCTCATGGTGAGTTAGACGATCTGGTTATTAAAATTTACTTTTTTTATGGCATCTGTTCCCCCTCCTCCATGCTCCCATCGCCTCTTCTTCACTATATAGCTGATTCACAATTATACATCATTTTGGATAATTTTATTAACCATTCTTTTTATAAACAGATTAAATAAAAAAAAATCAATTGAAAGTAGGGAGCAAAATTAAAACTTAAAATGAACAGAAATTATTACGTCTATAAGGGATGTTGCCACCTCCTTAACACCTCGCTCTTTACGATAAAGTTTTTCATTACTTTTAAAAAAGCTCTTTATTGTTCAAGTTAAACGACCCTTGTGTTTCAGGAGTCGTTCTTAAAGAACTGGGACACAACTCAAACTTAAGCGTAAAAAGTGAGGTGTTGATGAGGGGGCAATGCAATAATTTCTCTTCGTTTTAAGTTTTAATGTTGCTCCATACTTAGAGATGAAAAAACTTGTTTTTTTAATTTAATTCACGATCGTTTTTTAAATAATGCCAGGAATTCTGGCTCCGCATCCACGGTAAAGTCCCTCCCCTTCCCACGGAAATGCCCTCTAGACAAATCAATCCAGGTGAAAATTTACCGCGGGCGCACTTCACACTTCCCCTGGCACTGGACACACTTTATCCCGGGCACTGAACACACTTCTCTTCACTGAGCTTTACGGCACTGAAGATGGTGCTGATTCAGCAGACATAGAAAAAATAATCAGTGCCTCCGATGAGCTTATGGAGTTCTTTACTGTTTATCTTGGTGCATTGGAAGGTCACACAGACATACAAATGTAGAGGAAAATCTGTCCCCGGCAGAAGTCGTCAAGAAATTTTCGTCTCTTAAACAGTCACTTTCCGAAAGGTCGCGCACGGCAAAACTTTGGATACAATATATGGAAATGATAGACATACTGAAGAAGTTTATCCAAGCAGAGCGTACAGGGAACTGGGATCTTCATCTTCAGGCAATTGAAGCTATGTTGCCGTATTTTGCAGCGTCCAACCAATTTCTATATGCGAAGTCTGCCAGGATACACCTGCAGAATATGAAACAGCTGGAAACTACGAATCCCGACGTGTTTGACAATTTTCAGAAGGGAAGATATGTTATCCGCAGATCCGAAAAGTTTTGAGCGGGTGTGTCGTCTGATTTGGTCATTGAGCAGGTCCTCATGCACTCGCTGAAAACTAACGGTGGTCTTACAAGGGGAAGCGACATGAATGAGTTGCAGAGGCTGACTTGGTTACTTTCAGCGCCAATTTGTAGTGCAATTAATTTGTCGATACAAAATTTTGCTAAGGTCCAATACGAGACAAGCAAACAGCACAAAGAAATTACAGAGTCGAGTATTGAACGCGATAACCATGACACTAGCAAGCTTGTTTGCTTTCTTGCTGAGAATACCCCTTTCGCAGAAATCCCGAGCTTGTAAAACATTACTTCTGGAGTTATGGCTGATGAAAAAGTCAACGTCGACATAGCTAGATCCGTCGGTCATGAAATCCTGGATGGCATGACAGGGGAAAACGTCAACACGTACACATTCAAGAAAAAGTCAGTGACCGTAACGCTTGCTAATAAAGCAGCACTAGTTATTAATGGATAGTCATTTGCCGTTGATCCAGCATTGATGTTTCAGTGGCTGGTGACAATTGCTGGAAATAGCGACGATAATACTTTGAGTATGAATTGTGCTCGCCACCTCCGTAACTTTTTGAAGCAAACGGACTTCCACGATTAGCCGATAAGCCTGCCCTTACCGATACGATGTGGCGTCTAGTTGTAGAGGAGCAGCAAAAAACTGAAGACTTCAAAGATTTCAGTGACAAGCATATAGTTCTCGATGGTGGGGCACTGCTTCAGTAAATCCCTTGGGACAATAACTCAACTTGTGATAGTATCTGCCAGAAGAACTTTGACTACGTTGCATAGAAATACGGGTTTCAAAGGAGGGTTGCAAACCTAATTCTTAGTTTTACTTTCACATAGGCTAAGGGTGATTTTCATAATCACCTTGATCTAATACCCTATTCTAGACATAAATTTTGTTGCAGTGCGCCTTAATATGGGAGCACGAATTTCACCTTCTTAAAATCAACCTCAACATAAAAAAAACCTAATTTTTAATTTTAAGTTCAAGTAAAAGTGATTTTCATAAGCACCGTGACCTGTTACACTATTGTAGACATCAATTTCATTGTTGTACGCCTATATATGAAACACGAGATTCACCCCAACAAAATCAACCTCAACCTAAGAAAAAAATATATTTGTGAAACAGGCAGATGAGCAAACTTTGCATATTTGGAATCAGCACATTTTCTGGGTCGGGTAGTCAAAGAATAATTTCTCTTGCAATTTTTTTATGGTCAAACCGTTCCCTTCCTGGACTAGCAGCCATGCTGGAAAAATATTGCTATTGCTGTAATCATAATAAAAAAGAAGCTTATTTCTAACTTGTTTTCAAGATTAAAATCATTAAGCTTCTAGAAGCTAAAAATAAAAATTAGCATTTATAGACAAAAAGAAAATTCGAAAAAAAAACAAACATCATCAAAAATAAAAAAAAGTGGGAGTAGACCTTAGTTCTGAGGTAATATTTACATATTCCCATCTGATACAACAATGTCAGATTAGTCCCTAAGAAAGAATGCTTGATTTCACTTGATTATATTTTCTGACGTTGGAGAAGCTCATTGCTTATTTTAACGGAATTTCATGATTCTAGTATACATCTAGACAGCAAGTAAAAAATACTGAAAACCATGCAAGGGCTCAACTATTTTAATCATGTCAAATTTTCCAATGCTGTTTTATACCAATAGGCATAAATATTTCTACGCATTAAGTGTAGATATTGTTGAACTAGCATCATTTCTCCAGGAGACTAGATTCAGTGTCTTCAGAGAAGTTAGACATCTCAGGATAGTTTGAGACTCTTGTGTGAGTAAACTACAAGTCAAAACTTTTAGATGTTTTGTCTGTCTCTTTTGCACTTATCAGTTTAAGCTACAATGGTACATACACCTTTTTCTAATGAAAATTGAGAAAAAAAGGCTGATTCTATAAAGGAAATTTGAAACATCAATAAATAGCATTAATATTTGAACCAGGTGCTTACGCAACAAGGGTAAATTTTGGCCAGAACCACTAATTTGGAAAAGTAGGGAGGATATGGGGGAATCATCCCCATATTTAAAGAAATTAAATTCTGTTCTAGTCTTTAAGAAGACCCCCCCCCACGCGTGATTTTAAGGAAAAAATCCAAATTATTGGATTATGAAAAAAAGGAACAAATCCAAATTATTTTCATTGGTGCCATTGACCTTAGGACGTGATTCTTTGGTTTCATATGAATACCTCGAAGTGCTCTTACAGAGTGTGATTTGTTTAATGCCGATATAGAACGAAAAGTAGTAAATAAATCTCCGCCTTTTATTAGAAGTTAGGCCCAAAAAGGACCTACTACATATATTTTACAGGACCTCCTTCATGAGAAATATACTTTTTTAAGAGAACTTCATTCATTAATAAATTTGAATTGAAGAAAGTTGTTTGTTAAAACATATCTGCAAAAGAGCTAAGCAGTTATCGTTTGCGGAAATACTGTTTTGACACAGTTTTATTCAAAATATAAAATTAATACTTAATACGTATTCTCTGCTAGGACTCATCCAAGAAACAGACACCAACTATCATACATTCATAGAAACTGATGGATCTGTACCCGCCGGTGATTTATATAGCCAAAATATTGCAATTTATGATTTGAAATAGAATCTTCTTGGTTCTCAAATAATTACAAAAAAACTTTTTTTAGCAAAAGAGCTAGGTACCTATCTGTTAGCCCGTGCACACTCGAGAATTTGGATATATAAAATCAGACAATAACTGGTTTATTTCTGTTTGTTTCCTGAGAAAATTAGCTTCAGTTCAGTGGAAAAATATATTGTAGCTATATTTTAATAAATATGTAGTTGGTATTTTGGTTAAGTTAGGTTACATTTTGCATGCAGCCCCCCTATACTTAACCCCCCCCCCCTTGCATATGCACAACCAAAATTATATATATAAATACACACACATATATATATATATATATATATATATATATATATATATATATATATATATATATATATATATATATATATATATATATATATATATATATATATATATATATATATATATATATATATATATATATATATATATATATATATATATATATATATATATATATATATATATATATATATATATATATATATATATATATATATATATATATATATATATATATATATATATATATATATATATATATATATATATATATATATATATATATATATATATATATATCAATTGTCTCAGTTGTTTCAACCCAGTACCTGTAGATACACATTCTCGAGGGTGTACTGGGTAACAGAAAAGTACCTGAGCTACATTAACCCAGAGGTGAATAGACATAAAGTCAAATAGTTTTTATTTATATGCTTGGCGTCATTTTGTCAAAATCCTGGTGGGGGGCAAAGTTCGAACAAGTTTCTCCAAATTAATTGAAAATGGCAACGAAAACTGAAAAATGAGCCATATTGTACAATAAAGGTAAAGATATATTTTAGTTCTGATTTTTTTTTTTTAAGAAACTAAATTTTAGCAGGAGGGCAAACGGGGGGAGACAAACTAGGGTCTTGGAGGGGACAAACTGAGGAATAGGAAGGGGGCTAGCCAACTCCCAATCTTTTTGTCACTTAGAAAGGACTCTAGAACTTCTGTTTTCGTTTGAACTAACCCTCTCACGATCTTCTTGAAGCATTGGTTCGATATGATGAACCCTGAAAAAAAAACAAAAAAAACAAACAAATACACACGCATGAGTGAGCATTTTTCTGGCAAAAAAAGAAATAAAAACAATTTGTTGACAGGAAGTAGAAACATCTACAGTAGGATTCACTGATAGGCTGAATCCGATGAAGAGATTTTTATTAAGATCTTTTAACTTTTTTGTGATGTTTCCCCCTTGTTCCAAAATCAGTCTAGTTTTTTCAGGCTTGTAGCTTTTATGAGTAACATTACATTTAATGAATTTCATCTACTTCGAATCACTATAAAAATCCAATTCTTTTGATGCTATTGTTGTCTTCGATATTCCATTTTTTAGAGTTTTCGTTACTATTTGGCCAAGTCACTTCTCACCTACTATTTGACGGAGTTACTCATTTTCTTGTGGAAATCTTAAGATATGTCTATACCAAAATCTTTAGTGAATGCCCTATTTGGTATTTGTGTATTGTAAGCCACTCAATTGCTTCATTTAATTAGAATATGTTTCTTTGAAGCTCAATCCTAATGAAATATCACAAAATGTGATGAAAAAATAATACTTTTGAATGCAATTTGGGCTATAAATTTGCACATTAGGGAAGGGGGGTAAAGTATAGCGGGTCTGCATGCAAACTGTGTTAGGTACAGTTATTCTGCATATTATGAAGTAAGAATTGTTTTTTAGCTTCAAACTGCCCAAATACTTTACCCCCCCCACCCCTCCCCTAATGTGCAAATACATAGCCCAAATTATATATTTACCATCTATTCGGTCACTTGTCTTTGTCTTGTCTAACGCTATGCTGAAAGAAGCTAACGAAGAAACCGGTTTGTTCTCGAGTTTCACACAGCGTAAACTTGAGTGGTGTATAATACACAAGACCCCCTATTTTAACAATAGTTTACGTCAAATCATTTAGTGTCTTCTTCAAATTTCGGCTAACATATTTATGTAAAGTTCATTTAAGAATAACCCTAAGAATGAAAAAATAGTTATTTTCAAAAACTGTACTTTTAACGTTTTTTTTATTTGAATGGGACAGATTTTTTTTTGTCTTTTTGTTTTCGCGTTCGTGTTCTTCTCGCGTTTGTGTTGTTATCTCTGTTTCTTCATATTTTGTTTAGGCTAGTTTATTTTTTTTACTGTTGATAAAGGCTGTCAGATGTGAAGCCAAAATATTCGGATTTATTATTATTTAAAGTCTGCTCTGTTTTTTTTTTGTCCACTGTCTTATTTGAAATATTACAACCGTCTTATTATTTTTCAGTTGTTTTTATTTGAAAACTGAAAGGCAGTGGGGTCTAAGAAATTATTTATTTTTAAAAGCTTTTCGAAAGAGCAATTTTTGAAACTCAATACTAAATAAAAATTGCTTTACAGACCTATTGGTTGGACTATGCAATTTTCTATTGTTAATTTTTGAATCTACCAGTTCAGTTCAAAGCCTAAGCATAGAAACGAAAATTATAAATTGTCAAACTTAATAAAACAAATCTATGAACTTGCCTTAATTTTCAATGCACTAGTTCATTGTCTTTTGTTCAAGAAAAATACAAAAATTAACCAAAAGAAAACTTTCTGAAAAAGAAGTTTTTCAAAGAAAAGTAAAGGTCATTTTAAACTCAAGATCAGCAGATACAAATACCTGTTAAAATCCAAACTCAAAACGACCAGAAATTACTATTAAAGAATAAATGAGATTTAAAACAAACAGAAATTAAATAAACAATCATATCAAAAAAACATTCAACAAATAATATTTAAAATGAATAAATAAATCATAAAACGAGTAATGCTTAAATTGAATAGGCAAATCAAGCTTAAAACGAAAAAAAAAATTTTGCTATTGAAGTATTAAATGAAATCCGAAACGACCAGAAATTAAATAAGGAATCAGTGCAAACAAATGAATAAACAAATCTTCAAACGAGCGAAACTTAAATTGAATATACAAATCGAGCTTGAAACGAATAAAAATCGCTACAAACAAGAGTCTGGGTATCAGCTCCTTCTCTCACTGTAAAAGTCTAAAACCTACTGCCTCATGGCGCTTTACTAAAAACTATATTGAAGAGTCTTGGAAAGTATAAACAAAATGAAATTGAATATTTGATACATAATGATATTAATTATTTAAAGATCCATCAATTCAAGATTTCAGTTCAAGATTTCATTACCTTATTTCAAAATCAAACTTTTTTTAAAATTCAAATGTTCATCAAAATATCAAAGTAACAATATAAAAATATAAAAATGTGTTTGTCTCCACCTCGGAGTTTTATTAGCTGATGTTTGAACTATTTTTAACTAAATGGCTATCTCAAAATTTTATCGGATTGGCTAGGGGGAAAAATGGAGTGTGGGGAGGGCTTATTGCCCTTCGATCTCTTTTAAAACTTTAATTGTGAACTAGAACTTTCCAGCTCTCTCTGGAGTTTATAAGAGCATCCCTTTTTTAAGAACCAAATATGCACCCAAGGCATAACTTACAAAGCCTATCCTTGGGTCCTGAAAGGTTTGGCCGATACCGGAGTTTTAATTTATGATGTTTGAAACTATTTTAAACAGAATGGCCGCCTTAAATTTTTATCGGATGGGTTTGGGAAAGAAAGACGCGTAAAGGGGGAGGGGCTAGTTGCCCTCCTATCTCTTTTGACTCTGAGAAGGTGAAATATAAATTTTAATTCTCAATCAAATGAAATCTCTCTCAAGTTTATACCAGCATCCCTTTCATAAGAACTATATATGGCCACAGGAAATAACTTACAACGTCTGCCCCCTAGGCCCTGGGGGGTTGTGTCGACACCGAAGATTTTATTATCTGACTTTTGAACTATTTTTAAAGAAAGGTCATCTCAAAATTTGAATTCGATGGGTTTACGGAAAAAAGGGCGGGGGGGGGACTAGCTGCCCTGCGATCTCTTTTAACTCTTAAAAATTTAACTAAAACTTTCAACTTCCATTCAAATGAGCCCTCTCTGAAGTTTATACAAGCATCTCTTTCATATGAACCATATATGCCACTAGGGCACATTTTACAACGCCTGCCATCGGGCCCTTGGGATTGTATCGATACCGGAGTTTTTGTTGTCTGACCTTTGAACTATTTTTAACAAAATGGCTATACATAAATTTTTAACACATGTATTTGGGGAAAAAACGGGGGGGGGGTAGTTCTTTTGACTCTGATTTCTTTTTACTCTTAAAAACTAAACTAGAGCTTTTAATTTCCAACCAAATGAACCCTCTCTGAAGTTTATACGAGAATCCCTTCCATAACAGCTATATATGTCCAACGGGCATAACTTACAACGCCTACCCCGGGTCCTGAAGGATTGTGACAACCCCGGAGTTTTCTTTATATGATCTTTGAACCATTTTGGAAAAATGGCTCTCACAAAGTTTTTATCGGATGGGTTTGAAGAAAACAGGACGGGGAAAGGGGGCTTGTTGCCCTCTGATCTCTTTTGACTCTGAAAAAGTGAAAGGGAACTTTCAATTTCCAATTAATTGAGCCCTCCCCGAATTTATACGAGCATCAACCATATATGTACCACGTGCTAAGCGTGAAACACCTGCCCCCGGGCCCTGGAGGTTTGTTTCGGCACAGGAGTTTTTCTTTTCTGACCTTTGAACTATTTTTAACGAAAAGACTATCTCAAAATTTTTATCAGACGGGTTTGGTGAAAAAAGGGTGTGTGTTTGTAGTGGGGGGAAGCTTAGTTGCCCTCGGATATCTTTTGACTCTTCAAAAGTCGACTGGAAATTAAAATTTCCAATCAAATGAGCCCGCTCTGAAGTTTATACGAGCATCCCTTTCATGAGAACCATATACGCCCCAAAGACATTACTTACAAAGCCTACTCTTCGGTTCCTGGGGGGTTGTGTTGACACCAGAGTTTTAGTTAT
The DNA here is from genome assembly GCF_049724085.1 of Artemia sp. Qi Xiang Cuo. Taxonomy (NCBI): domain Eukaryota; kingdom Metazoa; phylum Arthropoda; class Branchiopoda; order Anostraca; family Artemiidae; genus Artemia; species Artemia sp. Qi Xiang Cuo. The sequence continues at coordinate 47,639,933 of NC_142810.1, forward strand.
CTCATTTTTGAACCATTTAAAAAAAATAAATATCTTAAAATTTTTAGCGGAGGGGTTCGAGGAAAAATGAGCTTGGGGGCTAGTTGCCCTTCAATCTTTTGACTCTTAAAAAGTGAACAAAAACTTTCGATTTCCCATCAAATCAGCCCTCTATGAAGCTTTTACGAGCATTCCTTTTGTAAGAGCCATACATGCCTTCAGAGCATAACTTAGAACGCCCTCCCCAATCACTTTCAACTATTAAAAAAGGCACTAGCCCTTTCTCTAATCAAATGAGCCCTTTTGAAGTTTCTACGACAAAGCTTTCAATAAAAAACTTATATACCCCCAGGGGATAACTTACAACCCTCGCTCTGAGGACTGAGAGGAGGGGGGGGGGGGGGGTTTTCATCCCCAAACACCTAATTTCCCGAACTTTCTACTACCTTGAACAAAATTAAACTCAGAGAAGAGAGAAAGTAACAAAATGAAAAATAAAACAAAAAATGTTTAAAAAACGAGTATTTTGTAAGCAAGCGAACAATTAAGATTAAAAAATATAAGAGAATATTTCGAAATGTAACTCCGCAATTAGTGCATATTTTAAAAACAAAAAAAAAAAAGAGAAGAAAAAAAAAACGAGAATCTAACCTTTCACAGTTTCCTGTACAAAGACAGAATAGACCCTGAATAAAAAAACAGGCAGGAATCAATGAAAATGAAATTTACCAAGATGATTGTGTAAGGATCTTTCGTCTTGCATTAATTTTGGCTGGTCTACAATTTCGGTTTTCATTAGATATGCAAATAGGTTCTTTTAAGTTTCTTGGGGTGAAAATATTGATTGAGTCCTTCAAGATTAAAATGTCGTAAATTGGGCTTAATGAAATATCTCCAGTATCTCTATTTATTGCTAAATTTTGGTTCATATATTTTTTTATCTCAATAACCTCTTTAATAGTTTGTGGTACGCCATTAACAGTTGATATTAAAGTTGCCTCGTCAAACAGAACTAGATGGGTCGGGTTTACGAAAATATGCGAAGCCAATGCCGAATCAAAGTTGTCATTGTTATTTTTTAATCTCAGGGACTTATCTATTGAAATTTTGTGCTCATGCAAACGTTCACCTAGTTGTTGATGGGTTCTACCAATGTAAAATTTTCCACAAGAACACGGGATTCTGTAGACACCACTACCCAGTACAGGGTCTGTTTTATCCTTTCCTGAGTTATAAAAAATGTTCAACCTTTTGTTCGGTTCTGAAAGAAACAGAGAGATTATGTTTATTTAAAATTTTTCTAATTTTATCGCCAAGTTTCGGGATGTATGGTAAAACGATGAAAGTTTTTCTCAATTGCCGGTGTAACTGAATCAAGGGGGACAAGCTCCCTATTTTGGTCTTTTATCTTTTTAATCGTCTATCTATTATATTTTCAATGAGTTTGATTGGCAACCATTGCAAAAGAATATCCTTGACATAATTTAGTTCAGAATTTATATGATTACGGGAACAAATTTTTAAAACTCTGTCGACTAAAGAGATTATTACCCCTCTTTTACAGAAGGAGGGTGATGGGAAGAGAAATGTAGATATCGATCATTATGAGTCGGCTTTCTATATATAGAAAATTCAAGACCAGGATTAGTTTTTATAATCAAAACATCCAAGAAAGGCAGCTTACCTGAATCTTCGAGTTCCATTGTGAACTGGAGATTCGAATCAAAAGAGTTCAAATGTGCCAAAAAAAACCTCTTAGAGAGTCTTGTCCATGTTTCCAAACAGAAACGATATCATCAACAAAACGAAACCAGATGGAGTGTTTTAAGTGGAAACTATTCAAAGCAGACTGTTCTATGAAATCCATGTAAAAATTTGCCAAATAAGGAGACAAATAGTGCCCATGGATAAGCCCATTCTTTGAAGAAAAAATTTGTTTCGGAATTTAAAATACGAGGAGCATTTGTTGCAAAGACGGACAAGGGTCATTATTGTATCAATTTCCAAAGTTTTGTAATCCGACCAAGCTGAATTTTCCTCTAATTCAGCTTGGTCGGATTACAAAACTTTGGAAATTGATACAATAATGACCCTTGTCTGTCTTTGCAACAAATACTCCTCGTATTTTAAATTCCGAAACAAATTTTTTCTTCAAATAATGGGCTTATCCATGGGCACTGTCTTGTCTCCTTATTTGGCAAATTTTTACATTGATTTCATAGAAAAGTCTGCTTTGAATAGTTTCCACTTAAAACACTCCATCTGGTTTAGTTTTGTTGATGATATCGTTTCTATTTGGGAACATGGACAAGACTCTCTAAGAGATTTTTTGGCACATTTGAACTCTTATGATTCGAATCTCCAGTTCACAATGGAACTCGAAGATTCAGGTAAGCTGCCTTTCTTAGATGTTTTGATTATAAAAACTAATCCTGGTCTTGAATTTTCTATATATAGAAAGCCGACTCATAATGATCGATATCTACATTTCTCTTCCCATCACCCTCCTTCTGTAAAAAGAGGGGTAAAAATCTCTTTAATCGACAGAGTTTTAAAAATTTTGTCCAGTAATAAAATAACTTTTGAGATAAATTATGTAAAGGATATCATTTACTGCAGTAGTTACCAAAACAATCTCATTGAAAATATAATAGATAGATGATTAAAAAAGATAAAAGAAAGAAATATGGAGCTTGTTCACCTAGATTCAGTTACACCGGCAATTGAGAAAAAACTTTCATAGTTTTACCATACATCCCGAAACTTGGCGATAAACTTAGAAAATTTTTAAATAAACATAATCTCTCTGTTTCTTTCAGAACCGAACAAAAGGTTGAACATTTTTTTAACTCAGGAAAGGATAAAACAGACCCTGTACTGGGTTGTGGTGTCTACAGAATCCCGTGTTCTTGTGGAAAATTTTACATTGGTAGAACCCATCAACAACTAGGTGAACGTTTGCATGAGCACAAAATTTCAATAGACAAGTCCCTGAGATTAAAAAATAACAATGACAACTTTGATTCGGCATTGGCTTCGCATATTTTCGTAAACCCGACCCATCTAGTTCTGTTTGACGAGGCAACTTTAATATCAACTGTTAATGGCGTACCACAAACTTTTAAGGAGATAATTGAGATAAAAAATATATGAACCAAAATATAGCAATGAATTGAGATACTGGAGATATTTCATTAAGCCCAATTTACGACAGTTTAATCTTGCAGGACTCAATCAATATTTTCACTCAAAAAAACTTAAAACTACCTATTTGCATATCTAATGAAAACCAAAATTGTAGACAAGCCAAAATTAATGCAAGACAAAATATCCTTACAAAATCATCTTGTTAAATTTCATTTTCATTGATTCCTGCCTGGTTTTTTATTCAGTGTCTATTCTGTCTTTGTACAGGAAACTTCGAAAGGTTAGATTCTCTTTTTTTTTTTTTTTCTTGTCTTTTTGTTTTTTTTTAGCACTGAGGACGACTTGGCGGAGGTCCTTGTCGAAATATTTGCTTATATTTTGTCATCTTCATGGTTCGCTGGCTGACAAAATCCTCGTTTTTTCACCCTTTTTGATTTTATTTTTCATTTTGTTACTTTCTCTCTTCTCTGAGTTTCGTTTGTCATGTATAGCCAGTGTGGTCTAAGAATGTATTTATGTACTTGAACAAAATGGCTATCTAAAAATTTTTATTGGATGTGTTTGGGGGAATGGTGGGCGTGAGAAGGGTGTTAGATATCCCCAATCACTTTCAACTATTAAAAAGGGCACTATCCCTCTCGATTTTCAATTGAATGAGCCCCTTTTGAAGTTTTTACGACAACTCTATCATTAAAAACCTTATATGCCCCCAGGGAATAACTTACAACCTTTCCCCTGGGGACTCTGGGGGGTTTGTCATCCTTAAATACATAATTTTCAGAACTTTCAACTATGTTGAACAAAATGGCTATCTCTAATCTTTGATTGAATGTGTTTTGGGAAATGGTGGGCATGAGAGGGGGGTTAATTACTGTCCATTCACTTTCGACTATTAAAAAGGGCAATTTCAATTTCCAATCAAATGTGCCCCTTTTGAAATTTCTACAACAACTTTCTATATAAACCTTATATGCCCCCAGGGCATAATTTACAACCTTTGCACTGAGGGGACTGATGGGGTTAACATCCTAAAAGACCTAATTTCCAGAACTTTCGACTACGTTGAACAAAATGGATATCTTAAAATTTGATTGGATGTGTTTGCGGAAATGGTGGGCGTGAGAGGGGGGTTATTTGGCCTTCAGTCACTTTCGACTATTAAAAGGGCAAAATCCCTTTTAATTTACAATTGAATGAGCCCTTTTTGATGTTTTTACAACATCACTTTCTATAAGAACCTTACATGCTCCCAGGGATAACTTACAGCCCTTGCCCTGAGGGTTGTGGGGGGGGGGTTGTGATCCTTAAAGACCTAGTTTCCAAAACTTTCAACTACGTTGAATAAAATGACTATCTAAAATTTTGATTGGATGTATTTGGGGAAAAGGTGGGCGTGAGAGGGGGGTTAGTTGCCCTCGAATCACTTTCGACTATTAAAAAGGGCACTAATCCTTTTAATTTCCAATCGAATGGGCTCTTTTTCATGTTTGTAAAACACAGATTTCAATAAAACTCTTATATTCCCCCGGGGCATAACTTATAACCCTTACCCAGAAGACTCTGGGGGGAGTGTCTTGCTCAAAGATATAATTTCATGAACTTTCAACTGCGTGGAACCAAATGGCTATCTAAAATTTTTTATTGGATATGTTTGGGGAAATGGTGGGCGTGGAATGGGTATTAGTTGCCTTCCAATCACTTTCGACTATTAAAAGGACACTAGACATTTCATTTTCCAATTGAATGAGCCCTTTTTGAAGTTTCTACGATGACGAGTTCTATAAAAACCTTTTATGCCCCCAGGGCATAACTTACAACCCTGGCCCTGAGGGCTGTGGGGGAGTAATCTCCTCAAAAACATAATTTCTATCTGGAAATCCACAACAATGAACAAAATGGATATCTAGAAATTTTGATTGGATGTGTTTGGGGAAAAGCTGGGCAACAGAGGGGGGCTAGGTGCCCTCAAATCACTTTTGACTATAGAAAAGGGCACTAGATCTTTGAATTTCCAATCAAATGAGCCCTTTTCAAATTTCTATGACAAAGTTTTCAATAAAAACTTATATACCCCCAAGGCATAACTTATAACCCATGCTTTGAAGACTGTGGGGGAAGTTTCCTGCTCAAAAGTATAATTTCCTGAACTTTAACTGCATGGAACAAAATGCCTATCTCAAAATTTTGATTGGATGTGTTTGGGGAAATGGTGGGTGCGGAAGGGGTGTTAGTTGCCATCCAATTACTTTCGACTATTGAAAAGGGTACAAGCCATTTCAATTTCTAATCAAATGAGCCCTTTTTGAAGTTTGTACGACAACGTGTTCTATAAAAACTTTATATGCCTCCAGGGCATAACTTACAACCCTTGTCTCGAGGGCTGTGAGGGGGTTGTCATCCTCAAAGACTTAATTTACAGAATTTAAAACTACGTTGAATAAAATGGCTATCTCAAAATTTGAGATTGGATGTGTTTTGGGGAAAAGGTGGGCGGGAGAGGGCAGTTTGTTGCCCTCCAATCATTTTCGACTATTGGAAAGAGCACTAGTCTTCTGAATTTCCAATCGAATGAGCCTTTTTTGAAGTTTCTACGACAACGCCTTCTACAAAAACCTTATATGCCCCCAGGGCAGGCTTACTACCCTGTTCCTGAAGGCTGTGGGGGAGTGTCCTCCTCAAAAACATAATTTCTATCTGGAAATCAACTACGCTGAAAAAATGGCTATCTCAAAATTTCGATTGGACGTTTTTCGCGAAATGGTGGGCGTGGAAGGGGTGTTAGTTGCCTTCCAATCATTTTCGACAATTAAAAATAGAACAAGCCACTCAAATTTCCAATTTAGTGAGCCCTTTCGAATTTTCTACGACAGCTTCTTAGATACGAAGTGCCCTGTTCTAAAGGAAAAAAAATAATAAATGATTCATTGTGCCAACATCGTTCTTATATGCCCTCGGTGAATAACTTAAAACCCTTGGCCCGAGGTTTTTGGGGGAGTGTCCTCCTCAAAAACATAATTTCTATCTGGAAATCAACTACGCTGAAAAAAATGGCTATCTCAAAATTTCGATTGGACGCTTTTCGCGAAATGGTGGGGGCGGAAGGGGTGTTAGTTGCCTTCCAATGATTTTCCACAATTAAAAATAGCACAAGCCACTCAAATTTCCAATTTAATGAGCCCTTTCGAAGTTTCTACGACAGCTTCTTCGATACGAAGTGCCCTGTTCTAAAGGAAAAAAATAATAAATGATACATTGTGCCAACATTGTTTTTATATGCCCTCAGGGAATAACTTAAAACCCTTGACCCAAGGGTTTTGGGGGAGTTTCCTCCTCAAAAATATATTTTCTATCTGGAAATCAACTACGCTGAAAAAATGGCTATCTCAAGATTTTGATTGGATGTGTTTGGGGGAATGATGGGCGGTGGGGGGGGGGGGGGCTAGTTGCCCTCCAATCACTTTCAACTATTAAAAAGGGCACTAGCCCTTTGAATTTCCAATCGAATGAGCCTTTTTGAAGTTTCTACGACAACACCTTCTATAAAAACCTTATATGCCCCCAGGGCATAACTTAAAACCCTTGCCCCGAGGGTTGTGGGGGAGTGTCCTCCTCAAAAACATATTTTCTATCTACTACGCTGCACATATTTTCTATCTACTACGCTGCACATATTTTCAATCAACTACGCTGCACAAAATGGCTCAATCTCAAAATTTTGATTGGATGTGTTTGGGGGAGTGATGGGCGTTAGAGGGGGGGGGGGTAGTTGCCCTCAAATCACTTTTGACTATTAAAAAGAGCACTAGCCACTTTAATTTCCAATCGAATGAGCCCTTTTCGAAGTTTCTACGACAACTCCTTCGATACGAAGTGCCCGGGTTTGGAGGAAAAAATAATAATAAAAAAATGTTTGGGGGAATGATGCGCGTGGGGAAGGGGGACTAGTTGCCCTCCAATCACTTTCGACTATTAAAAAGGGCACTATCCCTTTGAATTTCCAATCGAATGAGCCTTTTTTGAAGTTTTTACGACAATGCCTTCTATAAAAACCTTATATGCCCCCAGGGCATAACTTAAAACCCTTGCCCTGAGGGTTGTGGGGGAGTGTCCTTCTCAAAATATATTTTCTATCTGAAAATGAACTACGTTGAACAAAATGGCTATCTCAAAAAATTGATTGGATGTGTTTGGAGGAATGACGGGCGTGGGGGGGGGGCGAGTTTCCCTCCAATCCCTTTCGACTATTGAAAAGGGCACACGCCACTCCAATTTCCAATTGAATGAGCCCTTTTCGAAGTTTCTGCGACAACTTCTTCAATACGAAGCGCCCTAAAAGAAAAAAAAATATTAAATGATACATTATGCCAACATCGTTCTTATATGCCCTCAGGGCATAACTTAAAACCCTTGCCCCGAGGATTTTGGGGCTATGTTCTCCTCAAAAACATATTTTCTATCTGGAAATCAACTACGCTGAACAAAATGGTTATCTCAAAATTTTGATTGGATGTGTTTGGGGGAATGATGGGCTTGGGGGGGGGGGGGGCTAGGTGCCCTCCGATTACTTTCTACTATTAAAAAGGACACAAGCCCTTTGAATTTCAAATCGAATGAGACTTTTTTGAAGTTTCTACGACAACGCCTTCTATAAAAACCTTTTATGCCCCCAGGGCATAACTTAAAACCCTTGCCCCGAGGGTTGTGGGGGAGATTCTTCCTCAAAAACATATTTTCTATGTGAATATCAACTACGCTGAAAAAAATGGCTATCTTAAAATTTTATTAGATGTGTTTGGGGGAATGATGGGCGTAGGGGTTCTAGTTTCCCTCCAATCACTTTCGACTATTAAAAAGGGCACAAGCCACTCCAATTTCCAATTGAATGAGCCCTCTTTGAAGTTTCTACGACAACTTCTTCAATCCGAAGTGCCCTGCTCCAAAGGGGAAAAAAATGATACATTGTGCCATCATCATTCTATGCCCTCAGGGCATAACTTAAAACCCTTGCTCCGAGGCTTTTGGGGGAGTTTCCTCCTCAAAAACATATTTTCTATCTGGAAATCAACTACGCTGAACAAAATGGCTATCTCAAAATTTTGATTGGATGTGTTTGGGGGAATGATGGGCGTGGGGGGGGGAGGGTTGGCTAGTTGCCCCCAGTCACTTTTGACTATTAAAAAGGTCAGTAGCCCTTTGAATTTCCAATCGAATGAGCCTTTTTTGAAGTTTCTACGACAAGGCCTTCTATAAAAACCTTATATGACCCCAGGGCATAACTTAAAACCCTTGCCCCGAGGGTTGTGGGGGAGTGTCCTCCTCAAAAACATATTTTCTATCTGGAAATCAAATACGCTGAACAAAATGGCTCTCTCAAAATTTTGATTGGATGTGTTTGGGGGAATGATGCACGTGGGGAGGGGGGGGGGCTAGTTGCCCTCCAATCACTTCCAACTATTAAAAAGAGCACTAGCCCTTTGGATTCCCAATCGAATGAGACTTTTTTGAAGGTTCTACGACAAAGTTTACTATAAAAACCTTATATGCCCCCAGGGCATAACTTACAACCCTTGCTTCATGGGTTGTGGGGGATTGTCCTCCTCAAAAATATATTTTCTATATGGAAATCAACTACGCTGAACAAAATGGCTATCTCAAAATTTTGATTGGATGTGTTTGGGGGAATGATGGGCATGGGGTGGGGCAGTTGCCCTCTAATCACTTTCGACTATTCAAAAGGGCACAAGCCACTCCAAATTCCAATTGAATGAGCCCTTTTGGAAGTTTCTGCGACAACTTCTTCGATACAAAGTGCCCTGCTCTAAAGGAAAAAAATAATAAATGATACATTGTTCCAACACCGTTCTTATATGCCCTCAGGGCATAACTTAAATTCCTTGCCCCGAGGGTTGTGGGGGAGTGTCCTCCTCAAAAACCTATTTTCTATTTGGAAATCAACTACGCTGAACAAAATCGCTATCTCCAAATTTTGATTGGATGTGTTTGGGGGAGTGATGGGCGTTGGAGGGGGAGGGGGCTAGTTGCCCTCTAATCGCTTTCGAATATTAAAAAGGGCACTAGCCACTCCAATTTCGAATCGAATGAGCCCTTTTTGAAGTTTCTACGACAACTCCTTCGATACGAAGTGCCCGGGTTTGGAGGAAAAAAAATAATAACAAATTTGTGGCAACATCGTTCTTTACATCGTCCTTTACACAAAAAAAAACTCAAAAAAATGCATAAAAAATGTGTTTATGTCCATTTTGTTACGTTTTTACGAGTCAGACAAACATTATGGGGGTGGGGGGTTCAAACCCTGTACCCCCCCTAGATACGGCCTTGGAAATAACTGGATCTCCAGTGTCCATATTATGGTTGATATGTTCTTCTATTAGGGGTGACCAAGATGTTACCCGATAAGTCAGTCCAGTATTTTTATGCTGTTTAATGACTATAAATTTATAATTTTTATGCCTAACTTTTTAATATAATTTCAACTGAATGCTGAATGTTACTGATATCACAGCTCCTGTAGGACTATGAAAAGCCTCATTGATTAGTTTGTTGTCGTGAGGCTACGTATTTACTTTTGACTCCTAAATCAATATTCTTGTTTTTTATACTTGGCTTTTGTGTTTTCCGTAAAACGAAAGTTTTCTGTAATCCTACAAACATAGGGAAATATCATCATTTGATTTATTTGCACTAGTTTTACTGATATATGTTACATAGGCTGTGTAGCAATAATTTTGGTTCGTTTTAAGTTTCAACTTCGCTCTTTACTTCCCTCGGGAAAACTATTTTTTTTAAAATTAATCTAAGGTAAAAGTGAAACCATCCCTTGATGCCTTTTTATCCATTTTAGCAATTCAACAGTCACTTCGGGGGAAAATTACTTTTTTGGCCCTTAATTAGGCCCCAAAAAGGTAAAACAGTCCAAATTAGCCAAAAGTAAAAAAAAAATGTTTCTATGAAATTGCCATTAGTATCTGATTTAGAAATGATAATTATTATTTTTATTTCTCTTAGATGTAAAATACTATTTTGAAAACGAATTTGCAGGATTGTTTTTTTTAAATGGCCTGAAACTCCTCAAAAATGACATCACAGTAAAGCTGGTTTCGTTTTAGGGGTTTCTGGCTCTTTTTATAAATTAATTAAAAAAGTTTTTGCACAAAATAAGTTTTTCAAAAAAACGTAAAGAACTCCATTAAACCAAAAACGAACAATCATAGAATCAAATAATCTACCAAGCATAACCGACCCTAAATCAGTATCAATAAATAAATGAAACCCAAAACAAACAGAAATTAAAATAAATAACACAGTCAAACTCAAAACGAGCAGAAACTAATATGAGTAGGCTTCTAAACCCTATGCCTTCTGTAAGTCAAAGTACCTCTTTTACTCTTATGAAAAAAATTCAAAATGATTTACTGAAAAAAAAAATGTACATTGCCAGTTTAACACACGTATGCTGATATTTATTCCTTAAAATCTTAATTAATTTTTGATTTCTTAAAGTTATAAAAGTGAAAACATTTAAAAGAATTTTTTTTCTTTAAAAGAACTTTTTGAAGCTTCTCTGACAAAATTTCTATAAAAAACCTTATATACTCCAAGGGCATAACTTAGGACCCTTGTCCTGAGGGCTATGGGGGGGGGGGGAGGGTTGTCATCCTCAAAGACATAGTTTCCCGACCTTTCAAATACTTTGAACAAAATGGTTATATTAATGTTGATCGGAAATGTTTGGGGAAATGATGGGCATGGGGCGGGGGTGATTCCCCCTCTGATTACTTTTGACAAATAGCCCTCGCAATTTCAAATCCAATGACCCCTTTTTGAGGTTTTTACGACAACACTTTCTATAAAAATATTATATGCCCCCAGGACATAACTTGCAATCTTAGCCCTGAAGGCTGTGGGAGGGGGGGGGTTGTCATACTCAAAAACATAGTTTCCAGACCCTTCAACGACTTTCAAAAAAATGGCTATATCAAAATATTGGTCGGAAGTGTTTGGGGAAATGATGGGCCTAGGGGGGGGGGGTATTCGCCCTACGATCGCTTTTTGACTATTAATAAGGGCACTAGCCATCTCAATTCCCAATTGAATGAGCCTTTTTTGAAGTATCTATGACAATGGATTCTATAATAACCTTATATGCCCCCAGGGCATAACTTACAATCTTAGTCCTGTAGGGGGGAGGGGGTTGTCATACTCATAATTTCTGGACCCTTCAACTACGTTCAACAAAATGGCTACATCAAAATGTTGATCGAAATTGTTTGGGTAAATGATGGACATGGAGGGAGGAGGGGCATTCACCCTCCAATCGTTTTTTACTAATAATATGGGCACTAGCCCTCTCAATTCCCAATTAAAAGAGCCCTTTTTGAAGTTTCTACGACAAAGCTTTCATTAAAAACCTTATATGTCCCCAGGGCATAACTTACAACCTTTGCCCTGGGGGCTGTGAGGGGTTTGTCATCCTCAAAGACGTAATTTCTTGACATTTGAACTACGTTGAACAAAATGGCTATTTCAAAACTTTAATTGAATGTGTTCGAGAAAATGATGGGCGTGAGAAGGTGGTTAGTTGCCCTTCAATCACTTTCTACTATTAAAATGGGCACAAGCCCTTTCAATTTTCAATTTAATGAGCCCTTTTTGAATTTTTTACGACAACGCTTTCTATAAGAACCTTATATGCCCATAGGCATAACTTACAACCCTTGCCCAGAGGGGTTAGGGGGGTTATCATCCTCAAAGACCTAATTTCCAAAACTTTCAACTGCATTGAACAAAATTGATATCTCAAAATTTTGATTGAACGTGCTTGGGAAAATGGTGGGCATGAGAGGGGGGTTAGTTGCCCTCGATCACTTTTGACTATTAAAAAGGACACCAGCCCTTTCAGGTTCCAAATTAATGAGCCCTTTTTGAAACCTTTACGACAACGTTTTCTATAAAAACCTTATATGCCCCCAGGGCATAAATTACAACCCTTACCCTGAGGACTTTGGGGGGTTTGTCATCCTTAGTGACCTAATTTTCAGAACTTTCTACTACGTTGAACAAAATGGCTATTTAAAATTTTTGATCTAATGTGTTTTGGGAAATGGTGGGCATGAGATAGGGGTTAGTTGCCCTCCAACCACTTTCGACTATTAAAAAGAGCACAAGCCATTCCAGTTTCCAATCGAATGAGTCCTTTTCAAAGTTTCTATGACAACTCCTTCGATACGAAGTGCCCTGGTCTAAGACCAACCAAAAAAAGAAAAATAAATAATACATTGTGCCAACATCGTTCTTTACTTAGGCAGCGCTGTTGCGCTGCCTATGATTCTTGTAGGTTTTATTTTCATAATAATTTTTTACTATTAATACTAATAGTTATAACAATTATCCTTCCTGAATCAGCATCAAATGCCTATTTTTTTTAACTAGCTAGTCTTTTTTACAACCACATTTTTAAGCTTTTGGTTACTATGGGCTATTTTGAGCGCCTTTAACCCATTAAGGCTCAAAATGTAATTTCCCCTTGGAGCGATTATTGGAATGTGAAAGAGCATAAAAAAAGGCATAAACTGATGTATTCAGTTTGAACCAGGCTAAATTATGTTGTCAGCTACAAATTTACCCAGTATTGGGCTTAAGGATCTTTAAAAATTTATAACCTTAGTGGTGATTTGATTAAATTGTAGTTTAAGGATATCATAAGCTTATAACATTGAAAACTCCTAATGAGGCAATCTAGGTTTAATTTTCTCTCTAACTTAGCATTTATTAAATTTGTGTATCTCAAATCAGTTTTAAAACCAGTTAAAAGACTATTTGAAAAAATGAGCTTGGGCGTTGTCCTAACATTTAAATCGGAAAGTATTTTTCCAATAATAGCTCAAAATTAGAAAGGCTGGAACAGGAAGTTTCCATTGGGAGTAGCCTTGATTCCGATATACAGTTAGTTTTAGTTTGTTGCACCACTTTCAGCTCTCAATGTTCTCCCTCAACTGCGCCGGCTTGACTGAAGTAAGCTTTGTTACAGTCGTGTTTACATAAAATCTGTGAAGTGCATAAGAAAATATTAAACATATAAAACATATTAAAACCATAGAATTTTCGCTCCTTTCTAAGTACGTATGCGGCGTTAGACAACATTAAAAGCTGGATTTCCTGATTTCCTGAATAGGCCCGAGGTAAATAGAATTCTTGAAGCATTGGTTGTTTTTTGGGGGATACAAAAGCCCTTTTGGAATCAGGGGGATGGTAGACCTACTATTATTTGTGGTAATACATATTAGTTTTCTGATTGACTTTATCAATAATTTTAATTTTTGGTAGTCTTAGGTTTCGCTCAATATTCCATAATCATGTCTGTAATTTTTAAACAATGCATGATTATCCATCTTAAATTCTACTTGTTTTAAATGTCATTTATACTAATTTTGCATACTGTATAGCTTTTTTTTGCAATTAAGATTTGATTGAGATTCTTTTAGGGCTTAAAGTCATGAGTAAGTTAGCCAATTTTTCATATAGAATTTCAATTTGCAGTGACCCCCTCCCTCAATTTTGTAAATTTTGGCCATAATTCAAAAGTGTTTTCCCCAAGTTAAGCAAAATAATTTTATTTCTCAAAAAGTTCTATTACAAGCCCAAGGGGGGCTGAATTTGCACATTATAGTCAAAAATCACCTGCAAAAAAAAATACGAGCAAATATTAGTTGGGTTAATATTTATCAAAATGTAAAAAAAAACAATAAAAAATATCAACAACAATTAGAGCTCGCAGATTTAAAAGGGAATAAGCAATATAAAAATAGAAATACAATTTGAGCTTGTGACTAACATCTACAAACACAATTTAGTAAAACAAAATTAAATAAATCTGAAAATATGCAAAATAAACATAATCAAATGTAAGATAAAAAATGGGGGGAAACTCGCTTATTTAATATGTTCACTATATCCATATCTTTCAGTGGACAATTTTACGAGGGTATGATGAGAGATTTTTGTTGAAGTAGAATGAGAAAGGCGAGGTCAAAGGGGGGAAATTGACTAGGGAAAAAATAATTTGTTTGATGGGTTATGGAGGGTGGTTCTGGCGAAACAAACGGGAAATTTTCTTCTCCTTCGCTTGAGGGTGACCAGATTGGCTCTCCGAAGAAGGGTGATATAAAAAACATAATTAAAAACAATTTTTAGGCACCTTTTTTGGACTGCCTCTTTTTTTTCTTTTTCTTTTTTTGACGATTTATTGGAGATACCAGGATGCCAAACAGAACAGGCGTACTGAAGGATTGGGTACACAAGTGAAAGAAAAATTCTAAAACAATGCACTTTAGAATATTTAATTTTTTAAGAAGTTTAAGGAGAGAAAATGCGATATTTGAGCGTTTTCAAGTATCATTAGTTTAACAATCCCTTTTAAAGTTGCGTGAGACGATAACACCCTATAATATCATAGAACTAAATGATGTTTCAGGAGGGATTATCCAGGAGAACGAAGGGGGAATCATAAGGGAATTAATTATTAAAATCCTTGACGTTTAAGGGATGACTCATATACTTAGTAACAGCTTCATCTAATATTTGTTCCAGGATATCCATTGAGCTTCTTTTAGAATTATTTCAACATATCGCTAAAATAAAATTTCACCTATCCGAGAAATCGACATCAAGATTATTTAGCATTACAGAAATTACTTTGGGCCTAAGAGGGTTCCCTGGGGTAAACCATTGTAAATTGGAAGGGGACCAGAATATACATTGAGGTAATTGACAACTTTTGTTTTATAAGAAGGAAAGACGGAATCATTCTTGCTAAAAAGGGGTCAACTTGAAATTCATTAAATAGTATTTCTACCAATAGATTATGGTTAACTAAATCAAAAGCTTTTTGTAATTCCACTGCTATAAGATACAGCCCGTTATTGAATTTGCAACGGTGGTAAATGAGATGAACAAAATAGCGGGTTGTGAGTGTAGAGCGTGAGTTTCCAAATTGCCTCTGGTCAACGTTTAGGATTATTTTTACTTTCAACAACTCAGCCAAAAAGCTTTCGTATGAGTTAAAGACCCCAGGAGTAAGTGTAATGGGGTGGACAGCTTGAAAATCTTAATTGTTACCTTTTCTTTCCACGGGAGTAATAACACCTAATTTCCAGCAATTTGTGAATTTACCAGTAGAGGTAATTTCATGAAAAAATAAAGACGAAGCTTTTGAAAAATTGTCAGCAAATATTTTGATTAATTCAATCGGAATTTCAAGCGGACAAGTGCTACAGCTTTTTCTATTTTTAACTTTTGTCTCCACGTCTGACATCAAAATTGTAGGGTTCAAATTGTAGGGAGTGTCTAAAGTGAGTGGAGGGAGACTTTGTATTATGGATAAAAGGAATTTTTTCAAACCGTTGGCTGTATCTAAGGGCTTCTCTTGGAGATGAAAATCAATATTATTTTGGGTTTTCCCTCATTTTTTAATTTTATTATACCTTCTTTTTTTGGCATAGTAGAGAAAAAATCTTTGAGTTGATACTTTTAATATATAGAAACGGCTTGGCGTATTTCTCTTATAATATGTTTACGCACCGAGTTAGGAGCGGACGTTTCACCATGGTTTAGTAGATTTACTTTAATTCTAGTTGAATTTTTCAGTTTACTTGTGATGTACGGTTTGTCATTAGAACATGTTTTTACCCTTTTCTCAGGGAAGGAGTTTATATATTTTGTTTTAATCAGATTAGGAAAGTTAGAAACTTAATCATTAATGTTTTTGTTCCCCATGAGAGACAGCCAATTTTCATTTGTAATCTGACATTGGAAAGGTCATCATTGGAAATTGACCGATAAGAAAATTCAGGAGCGGAAGGTGTTGGGTTAAACTGGAAAGTTTCCACTAATGAATAAAAATGGTAATTTCCCTCTAGAGGGATTAAAGGTGCGTGATCGAACGCATGCATATTCGTGCAAGTCAAATCAAAGGTAGTGCAAGTCAAATCAAAGGAAGTAATTTTGGTTACTTTCTTTGGTATTTCTTTTATCTGTTTTAAATTCAGGGAATTGCAGAGATAATTTTATTTAAATCTTTAGAATGACCAGCTTGAAATAAACTGACCTTTTCTAATTTACAGAGGACAAAGTTGGCACTACTGTGTATTTGTTAGTAGAATCGATGCCTTTGTGCAGCATTTTAATTTGGGAAATAATAAAAATCAGCAAAACACAATCATATTGAAATGATGTGGTAAGACTTAGGGTCATATTCAAACGATTTCATCATAATCATAAGAATTTGGGGCAGGAATTAATTTGGGGAAGATGATTACAAACAAATAATAAAATTCCGCCTCTCTTTTATCTAGGGGGTGATCGTGAGGACTGAATTTTACGAATTGGGAGTTTTTCTTTTTTTTTCAATAGGTCAATAATCCGTGCTTGGACCTGTGTTACGGGAATTGCTTTTGTGTACCTGGGCGTGGGCCTCTATTTTAATCAATTCGTAGAATCCTGACTTTCGTCGTTCGTAACAAGGAAATTTGGGATTCTAAAACAATTGCTAGAACTAACATTTTTTTGTTATTTGTGGGAGCCAGATTAGAATGAAAGGAACGTGAAAAGCGGGAGGAAAACCACCCTTTTTTGTGATGAGAATGGTGATCCTTTTGGAAGGAGGATTATAGAGGAGAGTAGAACAGGGACTGGGAGGAAAGGAGGACGGCGAGTATTATTTCTAAGATAGTGTTAATTTGGCAAGGAACAGTAGCGGTATAGGGATAATCTTTTAAACGGCCGTTACCTGGTGGCTGCTACTTTCTAAATGTTCTGTTAAGAAATCTCTGTTTTGTGGGAGCGTCGGGGGGGGGGATAGAACCCACTTGTGTATTGAGGAGAAAATCTGTGGTAAGAAGGGAAATTGTTTTTTCTCAAATTTAGATAAGGACGGGACAGACGTTACTAAGAGACTGGGTATAATACCCAAACGAGGAGGATAGTTCTTGTCCATGAGTCGAGGCCGGGAGATGATAAAAAAAATGAGGGAAAATTGAGGATTGATAAGAGTTTGTCAATGGCAGAGGTGTGTTTGAAGAACTTCTATGAGATTTTGGCATGAGGATTATGCACTAAAAAAGGAAAGGTAAAGAGGTAGTTGTTATTCTTACAATTTCTGTCTTTTACAGACTGGTGCAATTTTCTTGCTGGGGGTAGACAAAAAAACGGCAACTTATCATGATCGTTAGTGTAACCAAAAGAATGTCGACTAGAAAAAACTGAAAAAATTAAAAGATTAAAATTGTAAAAGAATAAAAGAATAAAACCAAAAGAATTACCAATAGAAAAAAAATAAAGAAAAAATAGAAAAAATAAGAGAGTGCAACCAAAAGAATGACCACTAGAAAAAACTGAAAAAATACTTACATGATTAAAATTGCTCTCGATCTTACTACATTTTCCTGATAGGTAAAATTTACTTAAATACAACAAACTACAACGACTAGATCTGCAGTTACTTCTTAGGGATTGTTTGCAAACTCTTAAAGAAATGTCATTTTGACAAGGCCAGGGTTCGAGAACTTTTTGTCATTAGTAGCAATGCACTTTGTTGTGAGTTCCTTTGATTCATAAACAATTGATATTTTATCATCCCTATGATTTTGACAGGACTGGTCGGTAACCTTTTCACTGACTTTACTAACACAGATTTAAGTTTTTTATCCTCTAAGGAAAATTGGACTGGGTCATTTGCCTGGTAGGATTAATTAGTGCTGAATTATTAACTTCCGCTGAGGGGATGTTACAATGTTTCATAAGTTTCATCAGTGAGTTGGAAGGGAGGAGGATGTCGTGGGCAATATCTAGAGACACTGAGTATTTTTAACTGCTTAGGGAGTTCTAGATAGTTATTGTGGGCAGTGGAGTGGAAATAATTCTGGAAATATAGGTCAAAGATTCTTCAAGCTTATGTTTCAGTTTCAAAGGCCACAAAACTATCTCTGGCTTAAGAATTTCAGATTTTACCAGAGCTAACTGGATCTGGCAAGCGCAATTCTTAACAAAGGAAGTCAACCCTTTGGGATAAAGCTAAATCTGACATGTTGCATCACATGCAGCAAAAAAATGGCTAAATTCCATCTGAACTGACACTTCTCGTGATGTGGGGTGAGAGATGTGACTGGGGTGGCTGAGAGTAGGAGGGGGTCTACGAAAATTGAAGCGCTACCCTCAATCTGAGATACCACTTCCTGAGGAGGGTAACCCCTCTTTTTTATGGAGGCAGGGGAAGTTTAATTTATCCCATGGGAAAGCAGGGTTAGTAGAGATTCGGTATAATCTCCCAGAGGATATTGAGCTTCCAGAATCATAAATCTGTAGAGTGGGGGGGGGGTGCGAGGAAAAGATAAAACAGGTTACTTTAAAGGGTTTACCTGCATGCTAAAAGTATCCTTAAAGGAACAGTCGGGACACATCCAACTTTCAGTCCAAATAGCAGCAACAATTCGAGCCCACTTTTTAGCTTCTATATGAAAAGAATAATTGCTATCTCCTCATTTAAGTGGATTAGAAAACAATATGCATTCAGGACATGATATTCTTTATCTAACTATTATATATATACAAAGGGGTTAACAAACTAAATAAAATCTGGTAAGTCAAAAGGTTCTATCAGAAGGATTTCTAATTGAAGACAGGCTGGTCCCAACTAAGACCACTTCTTAGTCCTTGTCAGGAATTTCAATATTATATCAAAATTCCTAAGGGAGACAGGTAGGGAGTCACCATTCATTTTAAGATTGTCAATTTGATGTTTATGTAGTTTATTTTTGAGCTATTTCTCCATAGTTTGAACTAAATAGTTATTTTCGAGTCATTTAACTTGAAAAATCGTCCCCCCCAATCCCAAATTCCATCCAAGAATGGCTGTTTTTGAACGGCCCAGCTTTGGAAAGACGAATGCCACCTCAAAGTAAAGACACTGTTGGCTTCTCCTCAAATCGTCTCTTTGACCTAAGGACGTTCGGTCTTAATTCTGAACTTATTTACGAAATAAAGGTTTCTTTGCCCTTTTTTTGGCCCAATGGTTGGGAACCACTGTTTGTTGCTTTTTTTCTACATTTCCTATTGCATTTGAAATCCTAAACACAAAGACATAAGGACACAAGTTTCAAGCAAATCTAAAAAAAAGAGGTAAAATCTTTTTTAGCATCAATTTTGAGGGCTTGTACTTCCAATCCATTTTAGAGAATTTGTTTCCTTTTTCAAAATGACTGAAGACCGTAATTTTAAAGAAAAATAATATTTTCTGTCTTGAAAATGGTAAAGCCGACTACTCCAAAGCTTTGTAGGGAGGCCCTTCCCGCCCCACCTTCTTTTATATACTAGAATGGATTTTCTTATGCATTGTTTTTATCTTTTAAAATGAATCACATTCTCGCCCTCAGACCCATAGCCAAACCTGACTGTCCTGGCCCCAGGACACTAAACATTTTAGCTATTAGGCAGGGAAACTTGTATTTTAATGTCATTTTCTATTTCAAGGTGAATTCTATATTCCCTCCAGTAACCCCCTCTATTATCTTTTCCCAAAGTCACTCCCCTGCCTTCCTTAGGTTTTCTTTTACTTAATTTTCCACAAAGTTGCTTCCCCTCCCTTCGTTAGGTTTGCAGTCAATTAATT
Source organism: Artemia sp. Qi Xiang Cuo (assembly GCF_049724085.1). Taxonomy (NCBI): domain Eukaryota; kingdom Metazoa; phylum Arthropoda; class Branchiopoda; order Anostraca; family Artemiidae; genus Artemia; species Artemia sp. Qi Xiang Cuo. The sequence goes on from NC_142810.1 coordinate 47,659,740, forward strand.
TTTAACGGGTAAATTATGAAACTCTTATTTAGATTACCATTTTTCTTAATGTTTGTATGTCCAACATTAAATAGAATTTATTACAAAGTCAATTTTGACAATTTTTTGTTTTGTTAAAAATAGCTAAGCATGAGAATAGTAATATTGTTCTTTAATTCTCTTTGAAAACTGTATTTCTTCTAAAATAATTTTTTATAATTACTAATGTTGCTCGACGCTGATTAGTTTACCCATTGAGTAGAAGCACTTTTTGTTCCCAAGTCCCGTGTTTGGACGCCTAATAAATACGACACATGTGATATATAATTAAAGTCTTATAAATAAAATGATATAAATATTATGGTCTTATGAATATGATAAAATAAATAATCGTGTTCTAATAATGTGAGTCCAGCTCAGTGTTACCTATGTGCTGTAGCTCAATGTGGGTCTGTAGCTCAGTGTTACCTAATGCGGCGATTCCGTGCAAATCAAACACTTTTTAAAATAGTTGCGCATTTAATACTTCACATCAGTGTAGTTTTCGGAGCAAATTTTCTGATAAGCTCTCCACTTTGGCGTATTGTTGCTCAAATACACTGATTGCAGTACATTTTACTTTTATAGCTGAGCAAGCTGCAACCTAATGAAGAGCAGCCCCAAGCCCATAATAAAAGACTGCTTAAGAAACGCGTTAAAAAAACACTTGTCTAGTGAAAAAATTGTCAATTTAAGCTGATTCAGGAAAGTAAACTATTATTTCCAATAGTTTCAGCATTAAATGTTGACTGCAAATCACATTTATGGGAATTTCGAAAAATATCCGAAAACCTTTGGAAAATGCCATTACATCGAAATGAAAATTGCCCTGTTGGAATTACCATGATAAAAGATGATATAGAACAAATTACAGTACCCCACCTTGAACAACAAACAAATTCGCTTTTTGAGCACAAGAAGCCCAGATGTGTCTGCTTTTTTTATCCCTGGGTGGGGGATTCTACGGAGCCAGTGGTCATATAGTGTTGGAAGAGGGGTCATTAGAGTCAAATTTGTAATAATTAGTACCCTGTTTTAGTAACAAAGGAATTTATGCCACATTAGCGTGGCGTTTTTTTTTGCCATTTTGTAACTTTTCCAAAATAAGGATAAAATGCCAAATAAAAGAAAAAGATAGCCGAACAATTTTGCTTTATGTAGAACTCTAAACAAGCGGCTTTCAGATCCCAATCTTGAGAAACCACAGCATAATGACATTTTTTATCATTTTATGCTACAAGACAATAATTTTTGTCCCAAGATCTCAAAATCAAAATCTTAGGAACTACAAATTTCAAGATATTAAACCGTTTTCTCATGATCTGAAAATTTAAAAGGAGGTTTCAAGCCCCCATCTAGAAGAAAGCTTTAAAGTATGATCTAAATGCCGCATTGGGCTCCATGTTTATTTGTTCATAAATATTCAGCTGATAATAACATTAATTACGCTGTGGTTATTAAAATTTTGATATATTGATAGAAAATGATGACCTTTCATAGGCAGCACAATAGTGCTACCTAAGTAAAGAACGATGTTGGGACAATGTATTATTATTATTATTATTATTTTTTTTTTTTTTTTTTTACACCAGGACTTCATATCGAATGAGTTGTCTTAGAAACTTCGGAAAGGCTGATTCGATTGGGAATTGAAAGAGCTAGTGCCGTTCTTATTAGTCAAAAGTGACTGGAGGGCAACAAACACCCCTCCCACGCCCACCATTTCCCCAAACATATTCAACCAAATTTTTGAGATAGCCATTTTGTTCAAGGTAGTTGAAAAGTCCGGAAATTATGTCGTTGAGGATAACACCCCCCCCCTCCCAGAGCCCTCAGGGCAAGGATTGTAAGTCATGCCCTTGGGTCATTTAAGGTTTATATAGAAAAGGAGATCGTAGAAACTTCAAAAAGGGCTCATTCAATTGGAAATTAAAAGGGCTAGTGCCCCTTTTAATAGTCAAAAGTGATTTGAGGGCAACAAACTAACCCTCCTCTCACACCCACCATTTTCCCGGTTACAATCAATCAAAATTTTGAGATAGCCATTTTGTTCAACGTAGTCAAAAGCTCTGGAAATTAGGTATTTGAGGATGACACCCCCCCCCTGCAACCCCCAAGGTAAGGGTTGTAAGTTATGTCTTGGGAGCATATAAGGTTTTTATAGAAAACACTGCCGTAGAAACTTCAAAAAAGACTCATTCGGGAGGAAATTGAAAGGGCTAGTGCCCTTTTTAATATTCGAAAGTGATTGGAGGGCAACTAACCCCCCTCTCACGCCCATCATTTTCCCAGACACATCCAATCAAAACCTTGAGATAGCCGTTTTGTTCAACGTGGTTGAAAGGTCTGGAGATTATGTCTTTGAGGATGACAAGACCCCCGGAGCCCAGAAGGCAAAGATTGTAAGCTATGCCCAGGGATCATATAAGGTTTCTATAGAAAGTGTTGTCGTAAAAACTTCAAAAAGGGCTCATTCGATTGGAAATTGAGGACTAGTGCCTTTTTTATTATTCGAAAGTGATCAGAGGGCACATTACCCCCCCGACGCCCATCATTTCTCCGAGCACTTCCAAGCAAAATTTTTAGATAGTCATTTTGTTAAAAGTATTTGAAAGAGCCAGAAATTATGTGTTTGAGGATATAAAATCCCCCCAGCCCTCAGGACAAGGCCTGTAAGTTCTGCCCTGGGATAATATAAGGTGCTTTATAGGAAGCGTGGTCATATGAACTTCGGAGGGATCTCATTAGACTGGTAATCAGACGCTCTAGTCCTCTTTTTAAAAGTAAAATTGATCAGAGGGCAGCTACCCCCCCCCCCACAAACACACACGTACACGTCGTATTCTCCCGAAATGCATCTAATAGAAATTTTGAGGTAGCCATTCTATTCAAAATAGTCTAAATATCAGATAACACGGCTTTTGAGGTTGAAACAAACCCAAAGATTAGGGGCGAGAATTGTAAGTTTTGTCCAGGGAGTATTTAAGGTTTTCATGGAAGGAATGGTTGTTTAACCTTAGAAGAGGCTCATTTGGTTGAAAATTTGAAGTTCTAGTTCCTTTTTAAGCGTCAAAAGCGATGGAGGTCATTTATCCCCCCACCCTCCTAAGACCCCTCCATTCACCAAGCGCATGTGATTGATAATACGAGATAGCGATTTTCCACAACAGTCCAAAGAACATATAATAGTGTCTCTAGGGATGACACAACCCCCCAGCGCCCCGGGGATAGGGTTGTAAGTTATTTTATGAGGATATATGAGGTTTTTATGGATTGGGCGGACGTATAAACATCAGATGGGGGTTATTTGATTTGAAATTGGGAGTTATAGTGCCATTTTTAAGAGTCAAAGTGATTTGGGAGCAAACAGCCCCCCCCCCACGGGGACATTATAGTGCCCTTTTTAGGAATCGAAGTAATTTGAGAGAAACCTCCCCTCCCCCCATGCTTATCATTTCCTATAACAAATACCGAAACAAAGTTTTAGGCATCATTTTTTTCAGCATTGTTCAAAGGTTCAGTAATTATGCGTAACAATAGTTATAGTAGCATTAGTAGCAGTATACTTATAGCACTTTTTTTTCAATATCCCCTTCAACACACGATGAAATTTTTAACTTAATACCATCAACTGGTCCTGAAATATCGTTGATACGTAGTCTTGACCATCTGTATGAGTGTACTGCTCTTTGATTGAACTCTATATAGTTTCAGTATCACCAAACTAATTAACCTTAATATACTAAGGTTTATTATTTGCAGTAGTAGAACTTTTAAATATAGCTGTAGCAGTAGTAAGAGTACAGTTAATAGTAGTAGTCTTAGTTTTAGTAGCAATAGTAGCAGTAATAGTAGCAGTAGTTGTAGGAGAAGCATTAATATTATGATGTAAATGTTGTCTTTTGGTTGGTTCAACATCCCCCACAAGAAGCACTGTAAGTATTAATTTCACTCACGAAAATGTTCCTAATATATTGCTGATATGCTTTTTTGATAACCTGCATACGGATGGCAGGTTGCCATCCGTACAACAGAAATATTTTCTGAAAATATCACCTTCATACCTTCATAGGTTGTTGATTTTGAGACACTGTGTAGACCCCTGCGTCACGCCAGCGGATCGACCGAACGCCGCCAACGAGAGACCCGGTTGGCCCCCGCCAAAGTGTCGCTACGCTGCCGGCACGCCGCAGGCGCGCCGCCGCCGGTAGAGGTGGCGGTGTTCGGCTGATTTTAAATTGATTTTGCGGTAATTCTTTATTGCGTCAACCGCAAACTAGGAGCTATTCTTTCTCGTGTGGTTTAGTATTTCGATTTTCCTGATTATAAATCATACCCCAAAAACATGATTCATAAAAAAATGTAAATTATTACCTATAAGGGGGGGGAGAGGGGGCTATCATTTTTAAATGATAATACCTCATTTTTTTTATTGAAAGCAGGGACGCCAAAAAGATAATTATTTTTTTCACTTAAAGTGGAGATAGAAGAAAATGATATCGAATTCCCTCGGAAACCATTGAAATATTTTGAAAGAGACAGGGCCCACTATTGAACGTGTTCATTGTCTTGGGTATTTTGCAATTTCTCATAGGCTACTGGCCTAATTTGGCTTTTGCGTGTTCTCCCTTTTAATTAGATTCTTTGGATCTTATTGAATGCCACGGCGAATCTATGACTCAGTTTTCCAATAATTTGAAGTTTATTTGAATAATTTCGATATTTTTTTTGTTGTCATTGTACCCCTTCACTCATACCCTTAATTTTTTTTTTCAAGGAACACTGAGCTGTTTAATATTATTTCGCGTGTTTGTTTGAACCATATAGTGACCTAGTTAATTATTAAGTAATTTATTTTTCTAATGTAAAGCTGAGACGGTATCCTATCAAGGTGGTATCCAGAGGCGGGAGAGGGAGGTATTACATTTAAATGATAATATCTCGAATTTTCTTTATTGAAAGTAGGGATGCCAAAAAGTTAATTATTTTTTTAATTTAAAGCAGAGACGATATCCCGTAATGGTGGTATCCAGAGGGGAGATGGTAGGGAGTTATTATATTTAAATGATAGTACCTTTAATTTTTTTATTGAAAGCAGGGATGCCAAAAAGTTAATTTTTTTTTAATTCAAATTAGAGACGGTATTCAATCAAGGTGGTATCCAGAGGGGGAGATTGGGGAGGTATTATATTTAAATGATAATCTTTCAAATTTATTTATTTTTTAAAGCAGGGATGCCAAAAAGTTAATTATTTTTTTAACTTAAAGAAGAGACGGTATCCTATCAAGGTGGTATCCAGAGGGGGGGAGGGTGCTAGGGAAGTATTATATTTAAATGATAATATCTTGAATTTTCTTATTGAAAGCAGGGATGCCAAAAAATTAACTATTTTTTTTAATTTAAAAGAGAGACGGACCTCATTGAAGATTATGTACCTGCTTTAAAAAAAACAAAACAAAAAATACAAAAGGGATTGTGAAGGGAGGTGAGAGACTTTAACAGGAATATGACAGTTTGGTTGCTACCAGAAGCTACCAGTAGGATACTAGGTGGAGTATCCTATGAAAGTGTACTGTCAATGAGTAGACAAAGTAAATTTAAGCTCTGATTTGAGAAAGACTGATAAAAACATTAATGTTGGCGGTCAACATTGATCGCGCGAGCGGCGCGCCACCCCTTCGAGTCGTGGATGATGAAATTCATAGACATTCATGGTTAATAATACTGAGGGTAGTAGCAATATTTTCTCAGAGGCAAGGGGAGGGGCAGGTTTGATGGAATAGCACGGGTATAGACTCTGGTTCCTCAATTCACATACATTGTAAGGTATACAAATATAATCTAATATTTTCCCCCAAATATTGTTGTAAGAAATTTCTCTGGCGTAAGTGATTCAGATAGATCTCAGAGATAGTGACATGACAACAGTCATTCTACCATACATTGCGGTAAATCACACACAGACGATGTATAACCATAACACATCGCCTTCTTAACGAAAATAGCCTTTGGTCGTATTTTTAAAGCCAAAGCGACGTGCTGGTAGCACACCACTGCTGCTATTTTTGGCCCCACCGCCGCCGGTCTTCCCTCATCAGCGCGGGACCGGGTCTAACTATGTGTATTCATTTAATGCTGCTTCTACGGTTACTATCACTAACGACACTAATGGCTTTAAGTTGAAACTTTTGGGGAACGTCTAGGAGGAGTTTCAATTAAAGGAAAAACCTATACGCATGCAGGTATTTAAAGGGCATACAAACACTATAGGGCATATAAGGACATAGGCAGTGATGCTCTACCATAGCTAGTAGTATAATTGATATTTTAAAGGAGCTAATTTGAGTGAAAATTAATAAAGTTCAAGTGCTCTCTTAATATTCAAAAGTGATTGGAGGCAATCAGCCCTCCCCCTTAGCTAATAATTTTCCAGACACTTCCAATCAAAATTTTAAGACAGCCATTTTGTCCAGCATAGCTGAATGGTCTAGTAACTATATCTTTAGGATTATTTGGCAGGTCAACCACCCACAGTAATGCAATTTGCCCATTATGCTTAAAAACAAAGTGATGCTTTAAGATTAAATCAAAATACACTGTTTGCATGCTGGTTACCAATAAGACGTCTCTACAATATACCAAGAATGACTAAGGGTATCAAGTTCAAATTTTTGGGGCTACTCCTATTACTACTTCTTCTCTTAAAATTTTACTGAACCAAAAAAGTGTAAGTGTACAGCTTGCGAAAGAGTATAAATGTATTTTTTGGTAAAGGTATTGACTTTTTTATTTATCAGGTTAACTAGAGAATGTATATAACTAAATTAAACACTATTATTTGTGTCATGATTTCGAAAGAGTTTCTGTTGGTAAAAATTGCTGAAAAAGTTTCTCCAGCATATAAATAGCAGGCCAAACTATAAATTCTTAAAGGAAAACCGGAAAGATTCAAACTATATTTTCTTTGTCCCTGAAAAAGAGTATGTCAACATAAAACGAACAGAAATTAATGAAAAAAAAAAAATTTCCACAAAATAAGTTTTTAAAAAAAAAGTAAAGAACTCCATTAAACCAAAACTGAACAAAAATAGAATGAAATAGTCTACCAAGCATACAATTACCACAAATCAGTATCAATAAATAAATGAAAGCCAAAAAAAACGGAAATTAAAATAAATAAGAGTCAAACTCAAAACGAGCAGAAATTAATATGAGTAGGGTTCAAAACCCATATGCTTTCTAAAAGTTAGAATATAATTTGTACGTTACTGAAAAAATTCTTTTAAATATTTTCACTTTTATAACTTTAAGAAATCTAAAATAAATTAAGATTTTATGCAATAAATATCAGCATAGGCATATTAAACTGACAATGCACATTTTTCAGTAAATTCATTTGAATTTTTTTTTAGTAAAGTACAAAGTATATTCTGGCTTTTAGAAAGCATAGGGGTTTAAAACCCTGCTCATATTAATTTCTGCTTATTTTGAGTTTGACTATGTTATTCATTTTATTTTCTGTTTGTTTTGGGCTTCACTTATTTATTGATACTGATTTGTGGTAGTTGTATGCCTGGTAAATTATTTTATTCTATTTTTGTTCATTCTTGGTTTAATGGAGTTTTTTACTTTAAAAAAAAACTTTTTTTTTTGAAAAGGTTTTTAATTAATTTCTGGAAATAGTGAGTCTTTGGAATGGCGTGCCGTTAAACTTCAGTTTTGCCCAAACAGGCTCGGAATGCAAGGAAATAGAAATTTTAAGATATTTAATCAATTTTTCATGTTCTAAAGTTTTCAACTGAAGGTTCTGAGCATCCCTTCTCATCTTGAAAATAAGACAATTTGCGTATTGCAATGGGGTAGGCTTATCCCAAATTATTTCTCCTTTTTTTCCTGCAAGGGCTAGCAGGTCACCAAAAGCTCACAAAGATTCTTTTAATTGCTCATTTAAAGCAACCGCTTCTATTGTAAATTCTTGATCAGCATGCCTAAGACTCTAGGCAGGCATGCCTTTCCAAAAACTAACCTGACAAGTATGTGTCCAATAAGAGTCATTCATACTCCTGCCATTTACCCGTGCCTCAGCCATTTGAACATTTGCCTCTCAATTACTTGTACTATCTGTCTTGGCTTTTCTCTGTCTACAATTACCCAGCCTAGTCTTGATGCAACCTATGCAACCTATTGCAAAATACATGTTTCGTTCATGCAGATATTTCACAGACCCACTTGGAATGATTTCATCTCTCTATATATCATTTACTCTCCAAAAACAAACACCGAAACCAAGTTGGTTGTTAAAATGCTTTGTTTTTCCGCGACTACGAGTATTTCCAACAAGTCAAGAATCAGGAACAAGTCAGGGCAGTGTCAAAATCTATGAAATTTCCCCTCTCCTCTAAGATTTTTGCAAAGCACTACCTCCCTGGAAAACGTGGAAACAATAGAAAAATGCCCTTTCCCGATTGGATATTAAGTTTTCTTATTAGCTCAATTGAAAATTGCAATATGGCCGGGAAAATAGTTCATTTTGCCACCCTTTATGAAGTGAAAAGGCTTGGCATCAACACAAGGGGTACTATTATAATTTGAATAGTCAAAAATACTAAACGAAGGTTCAAAAACCCGCCTCTTGCACATTGCCCCTGAGTTCCACTGAAAAAATCTTTTTTTTTATAGTACAAAACATTGCTTAATGGCATATTAAGCAATGCATTAAGCCATTAAGCCATTAATCTTAACCTGAAAAAACATTTTTTTTCAAAAAATGTGTTTTTGAAAAAAAAACTGACAAACGAAAACATGCGACTTATTCTTTATTAAATAAAAATAAGGAGTTTTTTTAACTGAAAGTAAGGAGCGACGTTAAAACTTAAAACGAACAGAAATTATTCCGTATGTGAAAAGGGCTGTCCCCTCCTCAACGCCTCGCTCTTTACGCTAAAGTTTTTATTTAAAAAAAAGTTGTGACAAAGGCAAACATTAGCGTAAAGAACGATCAAAAAATCTTGTTTTTTTAATTTAATTTGGGATTTTTTTTTAAATGCTTGGAAATCCGGCACCCCCTTCATAACAGTGTCCCTTCCTCCATGAAAACTTCCTCCACGGAAAGATTCTCCCACATAACCCTCGACCCCACCCCACTACCAGAAAAAATCCCCCCTTAAAACGTCTGTGTACTTCCCAATAACCAATACTATATGTTAACATTGGGTAAAGTTCATAATTTTCAGCCCTCCCCCCGGGGACTTTGGGAGATTAAGTCATCCTAAAAGACATAGTTATCATGTTTTCGACCATGCTGAACAAAATGGCTATCTCGAAATTTTGATCAGGTGACGTTGGGAAAACCATGAGCACGGGAGGGGGCCTAGTTCCCCTCCATTTTTTTGGTCACTAAAAAGGGCACTAGAATTTTTAACTTCCGTTCCAATTAGCCCTCCCACGATATTCTAGGACTACTGGGTCGATATGATCACCTCTGGGAAAAAAAAACAAAAAACAAATAAACACGTATCCGTGATTTTTCTTCTGACAAGAAAAGACAAAATTCCACATTTTTGCAGATAGGAGCTTGAAACCTCTACAGTAGGGTTTTCCGATACGCTGAATCTGATGGTGTGATATTCATTAAGGTTCTATAGATTTTAGGCTGTTTTTACCCCATTTTTTGAAAATCAGCCAAATTTTATCAGGCGCGTAACTTATTATGGGTAGGACTAAACTTGATGAAATTTATATATTTGAAATCAGGATTAAAATGTGGTTCTTTTGATGTATCTATTGGTATTAAAAGATACAGTTTTTAGAGTTTTAGTTACTATTGAGCCGGGTCGCTCTTTACTTGCAGTTCGGTACCACGAACTATTTGATTTACATACAAGCAAATTCTCAAAGATTTCGGTGGCAATATACCTTTCTGACTCTTTAGCTATGTGACAAATGATATATATAACTTGTATGAAAGCTTGAGTCAGTAAGGAATTAAAACTTGAATTTAATGTCATAATTAATCAAAAATAATTTTGACTTTAGTTGGAAAAAAATAATAACCAGAAAACTGAAAAAAAATAATTAGAAAAAACTTTTCTTACGGAATTAAAGAGCAAAATTGCAACTTAAAACGAGCACAAATTATTGCTTCAAAGTTTACGCAAAATATGTCACCAAAACCGGCTCAAATTATCTGACTCCTGATATTTTCCAATTTCTGTAGAATTCAAAAAGCGAGTGATTTACTTAAAACTGAGCTTGCTTAAGTTAGCTGTAGACATTTAGAACTGTATACTAAACGTTATATAGCCTATGTATTATGTTCTGTACAGAGCATGATAAATTAGTGTTTAAATCTCTGACGGCTACTTATTGTATGCTTTTTTTATAAGAAGAAAATAGTATTCTTGTAGGATCTGTTTAGCTTTATACATATATTGGTAAATATCACAAATTAGTATATTTGAACCAGTTTTATTGATATATTTTCGTTGTATTTCGCTGTAGATAATTCAAATTATACACTAAAAGTTATATATGTATTATGTTCTGTATAGAGCATAATAAATTAGTCTTTTAATCTCTGCAGGCTACTTATAGAATGTGTTGTTCAGAAAAAAAACTCCAATTTCTAATCGAATGAGCCCTTTTCGAGGTTTTAATGACAATTCCTTTGATACGAAGTGCCCTGGTCTAAGACCAAGAAACTGTACAAAAAAAAAATAATACATTGTGCCAACATCGTTCTTGACTTAGACAGCGCTATTGCGCTACCTTTGATAAATAGCTCTTTTGAAACTACTAAAAAACTTTAGCGTAAAGAGCGGGGTATTGACAAGGGTGTGATCCCCCTCAGTATACGTAATAATTTCTGTCCGTTTTAAGTTTTAACGTTGCTCCCTTTCTTTCAGTTGAAAAAAAACTTGTTTTTTATAAAATTTCTGATCGTTTTGTATATAATACTGAAAAATAATACTGAATAAGACTTTCAGAATAATATTGAAAAACAACGGCACCCCCTTCATAGAAATGTGCCTTTCCCATGAAAACTTCCTCAGTGGAAAAATTTTACTATGTATGCCCCGCCCCCCGACCCCCACCCACCAGAAAAAAAATCACCCCTGTAAACGTCTGTATACTTCCCAATAATCAATACTACATGTAAACAGTGGGGAAAGTTCTTAACTTGCAGCCATTCCCCTCGAGACTGTGGGAGATTAAGTTATCCCCAAAGGCACGGCTATTAGATTTTTCGACTATGTTGAACAAAATGGCTATCTCAAAATTTTAGTCAGATTACTTTGCGAAAAAATGGGCGTGGGAAGGGGCCTATTTGCGCTTCAATTTTTCGGTCGCTTAAAAAGGGTACTAGAATTTCTAATTTTAGTTGGAATAAGCCCTCTCTCGATTTTCTAGGACTAATGGGTTGATACGATCACCCCTGAGGAAAAAAAAACAAAAAAAAACAATAAACACCCGTTCTTGATCTTTCTTCTGGTAAAAAACACAAAATTCCACGTTTTTACAGATAGGAGCTTGAATAGAGTAGGGTTCTCTGATACGCTGAACTTGATGGTTTGAGTTTCATTAAGTTTCTATGACGTTAGGGGGAATTTTCCCCTTTTTTTCAAAAATATGGAACATTTTCTCTGGCTCATAACTTTTGATGGGTAACACTAAACTTGATGAAACATATATTTGAAATCAGCATAAATATCCGATTCTTTTGATGTATCAATTGGTATCAAAATTCTGTGTTTTAGAGTTTCGGTTACTATTGAGCCGGGTCACTCCTTACTTACAGTTCGTTACCGCGAACTGTTTGATGAAAGCAATTTATCATTGGATAGAGAATAGTTTCTTCAAGCAATTCTGGAAAAATAACACAAAAATGGTTTTACTTATTTTTAATCATTGAAGTTTGGTGTGCATATTACTTCAAATAAAGTAATATTCATCCTGTCAATCTGGAATATTCTGTCTCCTTTTTTCTAAAAATAATTCATTCTTTTCCCTTATTTCCCCCCTTTCAAAGGTTTCTCTTAGTACCATTGAATAATTTTCAACTCAGTTCACGGAGACTGTTTTTAGAGTTTCTTTCTTTCATATTCTATGATCTCTTGACCAAAACCATAACAAATGGGGGCAATAAATTTCAGAAGATCCTTCATTCAAAAGAGAACTTTTTGAAGAGTTCGATGAATATGAAGTTTTGTTCGGTTTTTTCTTTTTGGATTCTTTTCAAATAATTAAATTAAAAAAACAACTTTTTTGAAACTGAAAGTAAGGAGTGACATTAAAATTTAAAATTAACAGAAATTATTCCGTATAGAAAAGGGGCTGTCCCCTCCTCAATGTCCCGCTCTTTACGCTAAATTTTTTTTTTTTTTTTTGAAGTAGAGTTGTGAGAGAGAGAGCCCAACTTTAAAACTCAAACTCGTAACTTTTGATGGATAGGATTAAACTTGATGTAACTTATATATTTAAAATCAGCATGAAATACCGATTCTTTTGATGTACCTATTAGCATCAAAATTCCTCTTTTTAGAGTTTTGGGCACTATTGAGTCGGGTCGCTCCTTGCTTACAGTTCCTTACCACGAACTGTTTGTTTAAAAAAAAATGTATGTTTGTCTTAAGCTGCATTGTTGTTCATTATTTTTATTAGTTTTAAAAAAGTAAAGTGATTCTGATAAAAGTAAAGAACGAAGTTGAAAGTTAAAACGAACAAAATTATCGCTTTATAATTCATCCACAGGCGTGTCAAGAAGTTTTACCTATAAATTGACGCGTGGCATTTCCCTGGGTTTGTTCAAGCTCCTATGTACAAAAATGCGGAATTTTGCACTTTTTCCAGAAGAAATATCACAGATGCGTGTTTATTTTTATTTTATTTTTTTTTTCCTGGGGTGATCATATCAAACCAATGATCGTAGATGATCGGAAGAGGGCTCCTTTGACGAGAAATCAAAGTTTCTAGCGCCCTTTTTAAGCGACCAAAAATATTGGAGGGCAGCTGGCCCCCTCCTACGCTCATTTTCCCCCAAAGTCACCTAATCAAAATTTGGAGATAGCTATTTTGTTCAGCATAGTAGAAAAATCCAATAGCTATGTATTTTGGGATGAGTCAACTCCTCACAGTTCACAGGGGGAGGAATGCAAGTTATGAACTTTTCCAATTGCTTACACATAGTATTGATTAGTGGGATGTATACAGATGTTTTCAGGGGTGATTTTTCTGATGGGGCGTGGGGGGGGGATACGCGGGAAGACATGCCCATTGAATATTTTTTTAAGGAAGAAGGAAATTTCCCATGGAGGGGGAGCCGGATTTTCCAGTAGTATTTTAAGAATCAATTAGAAATTAAATAAAAAAACAAGTTTTTTTCAACTGAAATTAAGGAACAACATTAAACATTAAAACGAACAGAAATGATTACGTATGTGAAGGGGATCACCCCCTCTTCAATGCCTCGCTCTTCACGCTAAAGGGCTTTTTAGCACTTTTAAAAGAGCTATTTATCATAGGCAGCGCAATAGCACTGCCTAAGTAAAAAACGATGTTGGCACAATGTATTATTATTATTTTTTTTTAATGAAACTCAGAGAGGAAAGAAAATAACAAAATGAAAAATAAAATAAAAAAAGGTGAAAAAACGAGTAGTTTGTCAGACAGTGGAAAACCATGAAGAAGAAGAAATAAGCAAATATTTTGACAAGGACCTCCGCCAGTCAACGGAGAAAAAGCCTTTTCAAAACGATGTTCGAAAGAGTTCTGCATGTCAATACATATTGCCTCACGCTATTATTTTGCACTGCTCCTGTTTGCGTATGACCTGAAACTCTTGCCAAAAAAATTGAAAGAGCCATCTGGAGATTTGTTTGGGCGGGAAACTCGAAAAGCTAAAAATAAAACTTCTAAACTTTCCTGAGGAATCGGATGTAACTGGGGTAGCAGATTTCAGGGTTATATGCAAGACCCTCTTCCTCAGAAACATTTGTGAACTTGTGGTTAAAGAGGAGCCATCAACTGCAATTTTGAGGCAGTGGTTTCTCCCTATAGTGAATGAGGATGCAGAGGAAAAGGTGAAAAAATTGAGCAAAAAAATTCCAACCCATCTGTGATGGATTGTCAGCCCACTGAAGAAAGCAAAGGAATTGGGAGCACTGAGATGTGACTTGGGAAAGGAGGAACTAAAGAAGGTATCGGGGGATGTTTTTAGAAGTGAGAAAGAACCCAAATATAGAGCTAGAGAAAAGGACCCGTTCACTGATTTTCAGTTATCTTTTTAAAATATAAGAGAATTGCCGTTTAGTTATAAACAGAAAGAGTTTGTGTACTGCATGATTCACGGAATATTACCCTTTAGCGATAGAGTTAGTCGCATATTGAAAACTCAAACACCTACTTGTTTGGTATGTGGAGACGAAGTGCTTGACGGAATATTGCACAAAGTTATCCAATGCCCCTCGAACGGTTGATTACCCCAAAGATTATTGTAAACGTTATAAAATGAAGGAATACAAACAACGTCTGTAAAAGAAAAGAAAAAAGCTCTAAAGCTGTCATTTTGTGTTAAAGGTAAGCAAAGGAATAGTGACAAGTGTTAGCATGCACGTGTGCAAAATGCGGAAACGTCAGAAGCAGGTCAAAACTCCTTTGGTGAATGTTTGGCTTGAAAGTTATGTGGATGACTTGAGACGGAGTCGAGTATGGAGGGAGAGAGTAGATGTGGAATGGATGAGTAAAATTGAGTTTTAATTTTAAAAATTTTGATTTAAATGGTTTAAAAAAAAGGAACATCGCCAAGTCGTCCACAGTGCAAAAAAAAAAAAAAATAAAAAAAAAACGAAAATCTAACCTTCGAAGTTTACCCGACAAAGACAGAACAGACACTAAATAGAAACCAGCCAGGAATCATTGAAAAAGAATTTACCAAGATGATTGAGTAAGAATCCTTTGCCTTGCAATAGTTTTAGCTGGTCTACAGTTTCGGTTTTCATTAGATATCCAAATAGGTTCTTATAAGTTATATCGGGTGAAAATATTGATTGAGTCCTTCAAAATTAAACTGTCGTAAATTGGGCTTAAGGAAATATCTCCAGTAGCTCTATTTATTGCAAAATTTTGGTTCATGTATGTTTTTTTTTATCTCAATTACCTCTTTAAAAGTTTGTGGTAGGCCAATGTCTTATTATTTTGTTTTGTTTAGACCAGGGCAATTCGTATAGAAGGAGTTGTCTTAGGAACTTCGAAAAGGGGTCATTCGATTGAAAACAGAAAGAGCTAATGTCCTTTTTAACAGTCGAAAGTGGTTGGAGGGAAACTAGTCCACCTCCCACGCCCACCTTTCCATTTGCCCATTATGTTTAAAACTAAATGTTGCCTTAAGATTAAATCAAAATGCACTGTATTAATACTAATTCCCAATAAGGCATCTCACCAGTATCTCAAGACCGATAGAGGGTATTATGTTCAAACTTTCGCGGCTATTTCGGCTCTTAAAATTTAACCAAATCAAAATAGCGTAAGTGTATCCAAGCTATCAAAGAAAGTAAACAGATTTTTTTGCGAATGGTATCAAGTTTTCTGTTTCAGGTCAACTAGAGAAGGTATTAAACTAAATTAAACACTACTATTTGTGACCAGATTTTTAAAAAGGTATGTGTTGTTAAAAATTGCTGAAAATTTTTCTCCAGCATACCAATAGCAGGCCTTAAAACTATAAAGTCTTAAAAAACGAAAAGGTTTAAAGTATTATCTTCTTTTCCCCCGAAAAGACTATGTCAATATAAAACGAACAGAAATTAATTAAAAAACTTCTTCCACAAAATAAGTTTTTCAAAGAAAAGTAAAGAACTCCATTAACCCAAAAATGAGGAAAAATAAAATCAAATAATCTACAAAGCGTGAAACTACTACAAATCAGCATCGATAAATAAATGAAACCCAAAACGAATAAAAATTACAACAAATAACCGAGTCGAATTCAAAATGAGCAGAAATTAACATGAGTAGGGCTCAAAACCCCTATGGCTTCCCAAGGTCAAAACATAATTTTTATGTTACTGAAAAAATGCAAATGAATTTGCATGGTCAGTTTAATCTACATATACTGATATTTATTAATCAAAATGTTTATATTATTTGATTTATTAAAGTTATAAAAGTAAAAACATTTTTATTTCTTCAGTAAAGTGTCAAATTATGTTTAAGTTCTAATTCCCTTTTCAAAAGAGAAAACAGATTCAAAAGATTCAAAAGAGACAGGAGGGGACAGGAGGGGCCACCAGCCCCTCCTGTCCTCTCTTATTTCTGCTTGTTCCAAATATCCTAAAGACCCACTTTAAGATTGGTGATTTAGCCGTTCTGTTCAA
The DNA here is from genome assembly GCF_049724085.1 of Artemia sp. Qi Xiang Cuo. Taxonomy (NCBI): domain Eukaryota; kingdom Metazoa; phylum Arthropoda; class Branchiopoda; order Anostraca; family Artemiidae; genus Artemia; species Artemia sp. Qi Xiang Cuo. The sequence continues at coordinate 47,676,129 of NC_142810.1, forward strand.
AATACTTAAAAACTTTAATAAGTATACCTCTGGGGATGACAAGCCCTGGAGAAAAGGTTCTAAATCATGCTGGTTGCCCATTGTTTACACAGGTTTTGTTATTGGGAAATTTCAAAATATTTGGTCATGAGTCTTCAAAATGGTTAAGGGCATTATGTTCGAACTTCCGGGGTGTGTTGAAGGAAATGTAAGGCTAAATCAAAAGATGCTATTTGAATCCAGCTTGTCGAAAGGGCGTATCATTACATATCTAAGTAATGGTTAAGGGCAACAGTTTAAAACTTTCAATGCCTGCTGAGGTGGATGTTGAGTTGTAAAAAATAACAGTGTGCATCTAAGTTTTCAAAAGGGCGTGCCTGCAATAGCCTACCAAATCAGAGTCGTATCTTGGGGGGCAGGAGGGAGCAACAAAACAGGCTAGAGAGTGAATTGAAAAATAACTTTCCAAAAAAAAATAATTCAATGTTTAGAATTCTCTAAATCGTAATGCACTGGTGTTTTTGTCAAAAATCACACATTTTTAGTGGCCTCTGACCTTTTGTTCCTGTAGTATTTTAAGGGTCTATTTGTGTATAGGGATAATAGGGCGATGCGATGGGCTTGACTGACGCTTCAGTGGTTGTTTTCTGCCCGTTTAGACAGTAAATCTAGGTAGAACCCCTGTAATTAATTTTAAGTTCCCAGGGGGGAACTAATTCACGAATACGTTGAGTGACATTTTTTTTTTCAGAAATCAAAGGGGCGGGCTGGTTTATTTCCTAGTAAAAATACAAAAAACGGCGTCTTTCATAGTTTACCCCCTAATTAAAGCCCTTGCGAATTTCGACATTGCCCCCTATAGTTAGTCTGATTGAGTGGGTTTTGGCCAACCGCCCCTTCACAAAATACTTCCCAGTATACGTGCCTAATGACACAATAACACTTTTATTCCGTTTGATGTAGGATTAGTTGCTATGGAAGTAATACTAATGTCGTTGTTCTCTGCTGAAACAGTTTTAAATATAAGAGGTAAGCTTTAAGTAACATAAATTAACACTAATTGTTCCCAGGCAATGTTAGCATAATCATTGCTCTACCCACAGTTTTATTTAGTTTACATTTAGCGCTTTAAAGAGTCAATCATAGGCAACGCTATAGCGTTGCCTATAGTAAAGGCCTTACGGCTCCAATGTTTTATTATTAGTATTTATAAATTAAAAACAAACTTTCCGAAAAATAAGTTTTTCAAAAAAAAGTAAAGGCCATTTTAAACTTAGGCTCAGCAGATACAAATACCTTTTAAAATTCAAATACAAAACGACCAGAAATTACTATTAAAGAATAAATGAAACCCAAAACGAACAGAAATTAAATAAACAATCATAGCAAAAACATACAACAAGTAATAATATAAACAAATAAATATATCTTAAAACGAGTAATGTTTAGATTGAATATGAATATCAAGCTTAAAACGAAAAAAAATATTTTCCTATTGAAGTATAAATTAAACGAAAAACGAACAGAAATTAAATAAACAATCAATGGAAACAAACATACAATACATAGTAATGTAAATTAATAAATAAATCTTAAAACGAGTAAAATTTAAATTGAATATGCAAATCAAGCTTGAAACGAACAAAAATCACCACAAACAAGAGTTTGGGTATGACCTCCTTCTCTCACTGTAAAAGTCTAAAACCTACTGCGTCAGTGGCGCTTTACTGAAAACCAATTTTATGACAAATATTTTCTTTTGTTCTTAACAGTAAAAATAAACATTAAAATTATAGTAAGATTTTAAACTGATGAGCTTTCAGCAATTAATATCATTATACATCAAATATTCAGTTTAATTTATTAGCTCTTTTTAAAGTTATTAAAGACAAAAATAGCTTCCCTACAAACAAGTGTTTGGAAACTGCCTCCTTTCCTAACTGTGAATTAAATAAAAAAAACAAGTTTTTTAAACTGAAAGTAAGGAGCGACATTAAAACTTAAAACGAACAGAAATTATTCTGTATATGAAAGAGACTGTCCCCTCCTCAACGCCTCGCTCTTTACGCTAAAGTTTTTTATTGTTTTAAAAAATAAAGTTGTGAGACAGAGTCAAACTTTAGCGTAAAGAGCAAGGCGTTGAGGAGGGGACAGTCTCTTTCATATACAGAATAATTTCTGTTCGTTTTAAGTTTTAATGTCGCTCCTTACTTTCAGTTTAAAAAACTTGTTTTTTTTTTATTTAATTTTTGAACGTGTTTGAATAAATGCAGGTTTTGATCTTGGCTCACCGTACATGAATAATTAAAACAAAATTTTCATATTAATTTACTTTTATTTAGTTAAATGGCTTTCTCGAAACTTGTTTAATTTTATCTACGAACGTTTTTATTAGTAATAAATATACGTAACTTACGAATTAACTTACGAAGCGAACTTCTATATTCATATATTTTTAATACGTTTATTAGGGGGTTCGCCAACTAGTCAATACCTTGCTTTTTAAGCAAAAATTCAAATTTTGTTCCAATTCTTTAGAAATGACCGCTTAATCACAAAGGCCGTTAATTAGAATAAATAATTCTGATGAAAGTACTAAAAAATCTTTGGCTTAAAGAGAGAGGCATTGACTACGGGGTGAACCCAATTATATATGTCATATTTTCTGTTCGTTTAAAGTTTCGATGTTGCTGCTGTTGCAGTTGAAATACTTGTTTTTTTACATTAAATTTATGATCTTTTTTTAAATAATGCTGGGAGGTCCGGCGTCCCCTTCATAGCAATGTCCCTTCCCCCATGAAAACGTCCTTCATGGAAAGATCCTCCCACATAACCCCTGACCTATCCACCCCCCACTACCAGTAAAAATCTCCCCTGAAAACGTCTGTATACTTCCAAATAACCAATAGTATATGTTAACATTGGGTAAAGCTCATAACTTTCAGCCGTCCCCCCGGGAACTTCGGGGGATTAAGTCATCCTGAAAGATATACTTATAATATTTTCGAACATGCTGAACAAAATGGCTATCTCAAAATTTTGATCAGGTGACTTTGGGAAAAAAATAAGCGTGGGAGGGGTCCTAGTTGCCCTCCATTTTTTTTGGTCAATTAAAAAGGGCACTATTACTTTCAAGGTCAATTCCAATGAGCCCTTCAACTATATTCTAGGACAATTGGTTCGATACGATCACCCCTGGGAAAAAAAAAACAAATACACCCGCACCCGTGATCTTTCTTCTGGCAAAAAATTCAAAAGTCCCCAATTTTGTAGATGGGAGCTTGAAACCTCTACAGTAGGGTTCTCTGATACGCGGAATATGATGGTGTTATTTTCATTAAGGTTCTATAACTTTTAGGGGGTCTTCCCTCCTTTTTTCAAAAATCAGCCAAATTTTCTCAGGCGCGTAACTTTTGATGGGTAGGACTAAACTTGATGAAACTTATATATTTGAAATCAGTATTAAAATCTGATTCTTTTGATCATCTATTTGTATCAAAATAACGTTTTATATAGGGTATATATAGGGTATATTGGGTATATAGGGTATATTGGGTATAAATATAGGGTATATTGAAACATATTCAGTGCTATAAATAAAAGTTCAAATGAGGATAAATCTTTTAATAGACAGTGATAAATTTTCACAAAAAATACTAGATCTTTTTTACTTTATTTACTAGATATATGACGGTCACTGCATATGTGACCGAAATATCTAGTTTTTCTTGTGAAAATTTGTCACTGTCTATTAAAAGATTTATCCTCATTTGAACTTTTATTTATAGCACTGAATATGTTTCAATATTTGAATTAATGCAGGTTTTGATTTTGGCTCACCGTACATGAATAATTAAAACAAAATTTGCATATTATATTTGGTTAAATGGCTTTCTCGAAACTTGTTTAATTTTATTTACGAACGTTTTTATTAGTAATAAATATACGTAACCTAGAATTAACTTACGTAACGAACTTCTATATTCATAAATTTTTAACACGTATATTAGGGGGTTCGACCCCTAGTCAATACCCTGCTCTTTAAACTATAGTTCGAATTTTTTTTCCAGTTCTTTAAAAATAACCTCTTAATCACAATCAGTTGATCAGTTGAAAAACTTGTTTTTTTTATTTAATTCCTGATCTTTTTCTTTAATAATGCTGGGAAATCAGGCACCCCCTTCATAGCAATGTCCCTTCCCCCATAAAAACTTCCTTCGTGGAAAGATCCTTCCATATATCCCCCGGCCCGCTCCTGCCCCACCTACCAGAAAAAAATCTCCTCTGAAAAAGTCTGTATACTTCCCAATAACCAATACTATATGTTAACATTGAGTAAAGTTCATAGCTTTCAGCCCTCCCCCTGGGGACTTTGGAAGATCAAGTCATCCTAAAAGACATTTTTATCATATTTTTGACCATGCTGAACAAAATGGCTATCTCAAAATTTTGATCGGGTGACTTTGGGAAAAAAATAGCATGGGAGGGGGCCTAGTTGCCCTCAATTTTTTTGGTCACTTAAAAAGGGCACTAGAACTTTTAATTTCCGTTTCAATGAGTCATCCCTAGATAATTTACGAACACTGGGTTGATACGATAACTTATGGGAAAAAGAAAAAAAAAACAAACAAACAAACAAACAAACAAACAAATAAACACGCATCCGTGATCTTTCTTCTGGCAAAAAATGTAAAATTCCACATTTTCGTAGATATGAGCTTGAAACCTCTATAGTAGGGTTCTCTGATACGTTGAATATGATGGTGTAATTTTCATTAAGCTTCTATAACTTTTAGGGGGTCTTTCCCTCTTTTTTCTAAAATCAGCCAAATTTTCTCAGGCACGTAACTTATGATGGGTAAGAATAAACTTAATGAAAGTTATATATTTGAAATCAGAATTAAAATCTGATTCTTTTGATGTATCTATTGGTATCAAAATCCCGTTTTTTAGAGTTTCGGTTACCATTGAGCCGGGTCGCTCCTTACTTACAGTTCGTTACCACGAACTGTTTGATAGAAGAGCATATGTTATCTTACTAGTTCACAAAAATTTGGAACTATAATCGATGAATCTTAGAAGTTAATTAGAAGAGCATATGTTATCTTACTAGTTCACAAAAATTTGGAACTATAATCGATGAATCTTAGAAGTTAGTTAGAAGGCAATCTTAGAATTTAGTTTTTAGTGTGCAGTTCATTTTTAATATAGAAGAGCATATGTTATCTTACTAGTTCACAAAAATTTGGAACTATAATCAATGAATCTTAGAAGTTAATTAGAAGGCAATCTTAGAATTTAATTCTTAGTGTGCAGTTCATTTTTAATATAGAAGAGCATATGTCATCTTACTAGTTCACAAAAATAGTTTGACTTTCTCACAACTCTATTTTTTTAAACAATAAAAAAACTTTAGCGTAAAGAGCGAGGCGTTGAGGAGGGGACAGCCCCCTTCATATACGGAATAATTTCTGTTCGTTTTAAGTTTTAACGTCGTTCCTTACTTTCAGTTTAAAAAACTTGTTTTTTTTATTTAATTTTTGAACGTTTTTGAATTAATGCAGGTTTTGATTTTGGCTCACCGTACATGAATAATTAAAACAAAATTTGCATATTATATTTGGTTAAATGGCTTTCTCGAAACTTGTTTAATTTTATTTACGAACGTTTTTATTAGTAATAAATATACGTAACCTAGAATTAAATTACGTAACGAACTTCTATATTCATAAATTTTTAACACGTATATTAGGGGGTTCGCCCCCTAGTCAATACTCTGCTCTTTAAACTATAGTTCGAATTTTTTTTCCAGTTCTTTAAAAATAACCTCTTAATCACAATCAGTTGATCAGTTGAAAAACTTGTTTTTTTTATTTAATTCCTGATCTTTTTCTTTAATAATGCTGGGAAATCCGGCACCCCCTTCATAGCAATGTCCCTTCCCCCATAAAAACTTCCTTCATGGAAAGATCCTTCCATATAGCCCCCGGCCCTCTCCTTCCCCACCTACCAGAAAAAAATCTCCTCTGAAAAAGTCTGTACACTTCCCAATAACCAATACTATATGTTAACATTGAGTAAAGTTCATAGCTTTCAGCCCTCCCCCTGGGGACTTTGGAAGATCAAGTCATCCTCAAAGACGTATTTATTATATTTTTGACTATGCTGAACAAAATGGTTATCTCAACATTTTGATTCGGTGACTTTGGGAAAAAAATTAGCGTGGGAGGGGGCCTAGTTGCCATCCATTTTTGTGGTCACTTAAAAAGGGCACTATAACTTTTATTTTCCGTTCCAATGAGCCCTCATACGATTTTCTAGTACAAAGGGTTGGTAACGAAAACCCCTGGTAAAAAAAAAAAAAAAACAAACAAACAAACAAACAAACAAACAAATAAACACGCATCCGTGATCTTTCTTCTGGCAAAAAATGGAAAAATCCATATTTTTGTAGAGAGGAGCTTAAAACCACTACATTAGGGTTCTCTGATACGCTGAATATGACGGTGTGATTTTCATTAAGGTTCTGTAATTTTTGGGGGGTCTTTCCCCCTTTTTTCAAAAATCAGCCAAATTTTCTCAGGCACGTAACTTTTGATGGGTAAGATTAAACTTAATGAAACTTATATATTTGAAATCAGAATTAAAATCTGATTCTTTTGATGTATCTATTGGTATCAAAATCCCGTTTTTTAGAGTTTCGGTTACCATTGAGCCGGGTCGCTCCTTACTTACAGTTCGTTACCACGAACTGTTTGATAGAAGAGCATATGTTATCTTACTAGTTCACAAAAATTTGGAACTATAATCGATGAATCTTAGAAGTTAATTAGAAGAGCATATGTTATCTTACTAGTTCACAAAAATTTGGAACTATAATCGATGAATCTTAGAAGTTAGTTAGAAGGCACTCTTAGAATTTATTTTTTAGTGTGCAGTTCATTTTTAATATAGAAGAGCATATGTTATCTTATTAGTTCACAAAAATTTGGAACTATAATCGATGAATCTTAGAAGTTAATTAGAAGGCAATCTTATAATTTAATTCTTAGTGTGCAGTTCATTTTTAATATAGAAGAGCATATGTCATCTTACTAGTTCACAAAAATTTGGAACTATAATCGATGAATCTTAGAAGTTAATTAGAAGGCAATCTTAGAATTTAATTCTTAGTGTGCAGTTCATTTTTAATATAGAAGAGCATATGTTTTTTTATTGTTTAAAAAAATAGAGTTGTGAGAAAGTCAAACTTCAGCGTAAAGAGCGAGGCGTTGAGGAGGGGACAGCCCCCTTCATATACGGAATAATTTCTGTTCGTTTTAAGTTTTAACGTCGTTCCTTACTTTCAGTTTAAAAAACTTGTTTTTTTTATTTAATTTTTGAACGTTTTTGAATTAATGCAGGTTTTGATTTTGGCTCACCGTACATGAATAATTAAAACAAAATTTGCATATTATATTTGGTTAAATGGCTTTCTCGAAACTTGTTTAATTTTATTTACGAACGTTTTTATTAGTAATAAATATACGTAACCTAGAATTAACTTACGTAACGAACTTCTATATTCATAAATTTTTAACACGTATATTAGGGGGTTCGCCCCCTAGTCAATACTCTGCTCTTTAAACTATAGTTCGAATTTTTTTTCCAGTTCTTTAAAAATAACCTCTTAATCACAATCAGTTGATCAGTTGAAAAACTTGTTTTTTTTTATTTAATTCCTGATCTTTTTCTTTAATAATGATGGGAAATCCGGCGCCCCCTGCATAGCCATGTCCCTTCCCCCCTGAAAACTGCCTTCATGGACAGATCCGTCCATATAGCCCCCGGCCCGCTCCGTCCCCACCTACCAGAAAAAAATCTCCTCTGAAAAAGTCTGTATACTTCCCAATAACCAATACTATATGTTAACATTGAGTAAAGTTCATAGCTTTCAGCCCTCCCCCTGGGGACTTTGGAAGATCAAGTCATCCTAAAAGACATTTTTATCATATTTTCGACCATGCTGAACAAAATGGCTATCTCAAAATTTTGATCGGGTGACTTTGGGAAAAAAAATTAGCGTGGGAGGGGGCCAAGTTGCCCTCCATTTTTTTTGTCACTCAAAAAGGGCACTAGAACTTTAAATTTCCGTTCCAATGAGCCCTCCCACGATATTCTAGGATCACTGGGTCGATACGATCACCCCTGGGAAATAAAAAAACAAACAAACAAACAAACAAACAAGCAAATAAACACGCATCCGTGATCTTTCTTCTGGCAAAAAATGCAAATTCCACATTTTCGTAGATAGGAGCTTGAAATCTCTACAATAGGGTTCTCTGATACGCGGAATATGATGGTGTGATTTTCATTAAGGTTCTATTACTTTTAAGGGATCTTTTCCCCTTTTTTTCGAAAATCAGCCAAATTTTCTCAGGCACGTAACTTTTGATGGGTAGGATTAAACTTGATGAAACTTATATATTTGAAATCAGCATTAAAATCCGACTCTTTTGATGTATCTATTGGTATCAAAATCCCGTTTTTTAGAGTTTCGGTTACCATTGAGCCGGGTCGCTCCTTACTTACAGTTCGTTACCACGAACTGTTTGATAGAAGAGCATATGTTATCTTACTAGTTCAAAAAAATTTGAAACTATAATCGATGAATCTTAGAAGTTAATTAGAAGAGCATATGTTATCTTACTAGTTCACAAAAATTTGGAACTATAATCGATGAATCTTAGAAGTTAGTTAGAAGGCAATCTTAGAATTTAGTTTTTAGTGTGCAGTTCATTTTTAATATAGAAGAGCATATGTTATCTTATTAGTTCACAAAAATTTGGAACTATAATCGATGAATCTTAGAAGTTAATTAGAAGGCAATCTTAGAATTTAATTCTTTGTGTGCAGTTCATTTTTAATATAGAAGAGCATATGTCATCTTACTAGTTCACAAAAATTTGGAACTAAAATCGATGAATCTTAGAAGTTAATTAGAAGGCAATCTTAGAATTTAATTCTTAGTGTGCAGTTCATTTTTAATATAGAAGAGCATATGTTTTTTTATTGTTTAAAAAAATAGAGTTGTGAGAAAGTCAAACTTCAGCGTAAAGAGCGAGGCGTTGAGGAGGGGACAGCCCCCTTCATATACGGAATAATTTCTGTTCGTTTTAAGTTTTAACGTCGTTCCTTACTTTCAGTTAAAAAAACTTGTTTTTTTTATTTAATTTTTGAACGTTTTTGAATTAATGCAAGTTTTGATTTTGGCTCACCGTACATGAATAATTAAAAAAAAATTTGCATATTATATTTGGTTAAATGGCTTTCTCGAAACTTGTTTAATTTTATTTACGAACGTTTTTATTAGTAATAAATATACGTAACCTAGAATTAACTTACGTAACGACCTTCTATATTCATAAATTTTTAACACGTATATTAGGGGGTTCGCCCCCTAGTCAATACCCTGCTCTTTAAACTATAGTTCGAATTTTTTTTCCAGTTCTTTAAAAATAACCTCTTAATCACAATCAGTTGATCAGTTGAAAAACTTGTTTTTTATATTTAATTCCTGATCTTTTTCTTTAATAATGCTGGGAAATCCGGCGCCCCCTGCATAGCAATGTCCCTTCCCCCCTGAACACTTCCTTCATGGAAAGATCCTTCCATATAGCCCCCGGCCCTCTCCTTCCCCACCTACCAGAAAAAAATCTCCTCTGAAAAAGTCTGTATACTTCCCAATAACCAATACTATATGTTAACATTGAGTAAAGTTCATAGCTTTCAGCCCTCCCCCTGGGGACTTTGGAAGATCAAGTCATCCTAAAAGACATTTTTATCATATTTTCGACCATGCTGAACAAAATGGCTATCTCAAAATTTTGAGCGGATGACTTTGGGAAAAAAATTAGCGTGGTAGGGGGCCTAGTTGCCCTCAATTTTTTTTGGTCACTTCCAAATGTCACTAGTAATCTTAATTTTCGTTAGAGTGAGAACTTCCATGATATTTTACGACTACTGTGAAAATGCGATCACCGCTGGGGAAAAAACAACAAAAAAACAAACAAACAAACAAACAAACAAATAAACACGTATCCAGGATCTTTATTATGGCAACAAATGGAAAATTCCACATTTTTGTAGATAGGAGCTTGAAACCTCTACAGTAGGGTTTTCTGATACGCTGAATATGATGGTGTGATTTTCATTAAGGTTCTATAGCTTTTAGGGTCTTTCCCCCTTTTTTCGAAAATCAGCCAAATTTTCTCAGGCTCGTAAATTTTGATAGGTAAGATTGAACTTGATGAAACTTATATATTTGAAATCAGAATTAAAATCTGATTCTTTTGATGTATCTATTGGTATCAAAATCCCGTTTTTTAGAGTTTCGGTTACCATTGAGCCGGGTCGCTCCTTACTTACAGTTCGTTACCACGAACTGTTTGATAGAAGAGCATATGTTATCTTACTAGTTCACAAAAATTTGGAACTATAATCGATGAATCTTAGAAGTTAATTAGAAGAGCATATGTTATCTTACTAGTTCACAAAAATTTGGAACTATAATCGATGAATCTTAGAAGTTAGTTAGAAGGCAATCTTAGAATTTAGTTTTTAGTGTGCAGTTCATTTTTAATATAGAATAGCATATGTTATCTTACTAGTTCACAAAAATTTGGAACTATAATCGAAGAATCTTAGAAGTTAATTAGAAGGCAATCTTATAATTTAATTCTTAGTGTGCAGTTCATTTTTAATATAGAAGAGCATATGTCATCTTACTAGTTCACAAAAATTTGGAACTATAATCGATGAATCTTAGAAGTTAATTAGAAGGCAATCTTAGAATTTAATTCTTAGTGTGCAGTTCATTTTTAATATAGAAGAGCATATGTTTTTTTATTGTTTAAAAAAATAGAGTTGTGAGAAAGTCAAACTTCAGCGTAAAGAGCGAGGCGTTGAGGAGGGGACAGCCCCCTTCATATACGGAATAATTTCTGTTCGTTTTAAGTTTTAATGTCGCTCCTTACTTTCAGTTTAAAAAACTTGTTTTTTTTATTTAATTTTTGAACGTTTTTGAATTAATGCAGGTTTTGATTTTGGCTCACCGTACATGAATAATTAAAACAAAATTTGCATATTATATTTGGTTAAATGGCTTTCTCGAAACTTGTTTAATTTTATTTACGAACGTTTTTATTAGTAATAAATATACGTAACCTAGAATTAACTTACGTAACGAACTTCTATATTCATAAATTTTTAACACGTATATTAGGGGGTTCGCCCCCTAGTCAATACTCTGCTCTTTAAACTATAGTTCGAATTTTTTTTCCAGTTCTTTAAAAATAACCTCTTAATCACAATCAGTTGATCAGTTGAAAAACTTGTTTTTTTTATTTAATTCCTGATCTTTTTCTTTAATAATGCTGGGAAATCAGGCGCCCCCTTCATAGCAATGTCCCTTCCCCCAAGAAAACTTCCTTCCTGGAAAGATCCTACCCGATAGCCCCCGGCCCTCTCCGTCCCCACCTACCAGAAAAAAATCTCCTCTGAAAAAGTCTGTATACTTCCCAATAACCAATACTATATGTTAACATTGAGTAAAGTTCATAGCTTTCAGCCCTCCCCCTGGGGACTTTGGAAGATCAAGTCATCCTAAAAGACATTTTTATCATATTTTCGACCATGTTGAACAAAATGGCTATCTCAAAATTTTGATCGGGTGACTTTGGGAAAAAAAATTAGCGTGGGAGGGGGCATAGTTGCCCTCCATATTTTTTGTTCCCTTGAAAAAAGCTCTAGAAATTTTAATATGTATTCCATTGATCTCTCCTTTGATCTTCTAGGACCACTGGGTCGATACGAACACCCCTGGGAAAAAAAAACAAACAAACAAACAAACAAACAAACAAACAAATAAACACGCATCCGTGATCTTTCTTCTGGCAAAAAATCTAAAATTCTACATTTTTGTAGGTAGGAACTTGAAACCTCTACAATAGGGTTTTATGATACGCTGAATCTGATGGTGTGATTTTCATTAAGGTTCTATAGCTTTTAGGGGGTTTGTCCCCCTTTTTTCGAAAATCAGGCAAATATTCTCAGGCACGTAACTTTTGATGGGTAAGATTAAACTTGATAAAACTTATATATTTGAAATCAGAATAAAAATCTGATTCTTTTGATGTATCTATTGGTACCAAAATTCCGTTTTTTAGAGTTTCGGTTACCATTGAGCCGGGTCGCTCCTTACTTACAGTTCGTTACCACGAACTGTTTGATAGAAGAGCATATGTTATCTTACTAGTTCACAAAAATTTGGAACTATAATCGATGAATCTTAGAAGTTAATTAGAAGAGCATATGTTATCTTACTAGTTCACAAAAATTTGGAACTATAATCGATGAATCTTAGAAGTTAGTTAGAAGGCAATCTTAGAATTTAGTTTTTAGTGTGCAGTTCATTTTTAATATAGAAGAGCATATGTTATCTTATTAGTTCACAAAAATTTGGAACTATAATCGATGAATCTTAGAAGTTAATTAGAAGGCAATCTTAGAATTTAATTCTTAGTGTGCAGTTCATTTTTAATATAGAAGAGCATATGTCATCTTACTAGTTCACAAAAATTTGGAACTGTAATCGATGAATCTTAGAAGTTAATTAGAAGGCAATCTTAGAATTTAATTCTTAGTGTGCAGTTCATTTTTAATATAGAAGAGCATATGTTTTTTTATTGTTTAAAAAAATAGAGTTGTGAGAAAGTCAAACTTCAGCGTAAAGAGCGAGGCGTTGAGGAGGGGACAGCCCCCTTCATATACGGAATAATTTCTGTTCGTTTTAAGTTTTAACGTCGTTCCTTACTTTCAGTTTAAAAAACTTGTTTTTTTTATTTAATTTTTGAACGTTTTTGAATTAATGCAGGTTTTGATTTTGGCTCACCGTACATGAATAATTAAAACAAAATTTGCATATTATATTTGGTTAAATGGCTTTCTCGAAACTTGTTTAATTTTATTTACGAACGTTTTTATTAGTAATAAATATACGTAACCTAGAATTAACTTACGTAACGAACTTCTATATTCATAAATTTTTAACACGTATATTAGGGGGTTCGCCCCCTAGTCAATACTCTGCTCTTTAAACTATAGTTCGAATTTTTTTTCCAGTTCTTTAAAAATAACCTCTTAATCACAATCAGTTGATCAGTTGAAAAACTTGTTTTTTTTATTTAATTCCTGATCTTTTTCTTTAATAATGCTGGGAAATCAGGCGCCCCCGTCATAGCAATGTCCCTTCCCCCATGAAAACTTCCTTCATGGAAAGATCCTTCCATATAGCCCCCGGCCCTCTCCTTCCCCACCTACCAGAAAAAAATCTCCTCTGAAAAAGTCTGTATACTTCCCAATAACCAATACTATATGTTAACATTGAGTAAAGTTCATAGCTTTCAGCCCTCCCCCTGGGGACTTTGGAAGATCAAGTCATCCTAAAAGACATTTTTATCATATTTTCGACCATGCTGAACAAAATGGCTATCTCAAAATTTTGATTGGGTGACTTTGGGAAAAAAATTAGCGTGGGAGGGGGCCTAGTTGCACTCCATTTTTTTTGGTCACTTAAAAAGGGCACTAGAACTTTTAATTTCCATTCCAATGAGCCCTCCCATGATATTCTAGGACAACTGGGTCGATACGATCACCCCTGGGAAAAAAAAAAAAAAACAAACAAACAAACAAATAAACAAATAAACACGTATCCGTGATCTTCCTTCTGGCAAAAAATGCAAAAGTCTACATTTTTGTAGATAGGAGCTTGAAACCTCTACAGTAGGCTGAATATGTTGTTGTGATTTTCATCAAGGTTCTTTTACTTTTAGGGGGTATTTTCCCCTTTTTTCGAAAATCAGCCAAATTTTCTCTGGCGCGTAACTTTTCATGGGTAAGATTAAACTTAATGAAACTTATATATTTGAAATCAGTATTAAAATCTGATTCTTTTGATGTATCTATTGGTATCAAAATCCCGTTTTTTAGAGTTTCGGTTACCATTGAGCTGGGTCGCTCCTTACTTACAGTTCGTTACCACGAACTGTTTGATAGAAGAGCATATGTTATCTTACTAGTTCACAAAAATTTGGAACTATAATCGATGAATCTTAGAAGTTAATTAGAAGAGCATATGTTATCTTACTAGTTCACAAAAATTTGGAACTATAATCGATGAATCTTAGAAGTTAGTTAGAAGGCAATCTTAGAATTTAGTTTTTAGTGTGCAGTTCATTTTTAATATAGAAGAGCATATGTTATCTTATTAGTTCACAAAAATTTGGAACTATAATCGATGAATCTTAGAAGTTAATTAGAAGGCAATCTTATAATTTAATTCTTAGTGTGCAGTTCATTTTTAATATAGAAGAGCATATGTCATCTTACTAGTTCACAAAAATTTGGAACTATAATCGATGAATCTTAGAAGTTAATTAGAAGGCAATCTTAGAATTTAATTCTTAGTGTGCAGTTCATTTTTAATATAGAAGAGCATATTTTTTTTTATTGTTTAAAAAAATAGAGTTGTGAGAAAGTCAAACTTCAGCGTAAAGAGCGAGGCGTTGAGGAGGGGACAGCCCCCTTCATATACGGACTAATTTCTGTTCGTTTTAAGTTTTAACGTCGTTCCTTACTTTCAGTTTAAAAAACTTGTTTTTTTTATTTAATTTTTGAACGTTTTTGAATTAATGCAGGTTTTGATTTTGGCTCACCGTACATGAATAATTAAAACAAAATTTGCATATTATATTTGGTTAAATGGCTTTCTCGAAACTTGTTTAATTTTATTTACGAACGTTTTTATTAGTAATAAATATACGTAACCTAGAATTAACTTACGTAACGAACTTCTATATTCATAAATTTTTAACACGTATATTAGGGGGTTCGCCCCCTAGTCAATACTCTGCTCTTTAAACTATAGTTCGAATTTTTTTTCCAGTTCTTTAAAAATAACCTCTTAATCACAATCAGTTGATCAGTTGAAAAACTTGTTTTTTTATTTAATTCCTGATCTTTTTCTTTAATAATGCTGGGAAATCCGGCGCCCCCTTCATAGCAATGTCCCTTCCCCCATAAAAACTTCCTTCATGGAAAGATCCTTCCATATAGCCCCCGGCCCTCTCCTTACCCACCTACCAGAAAAAAATCTCCTCTGAAAAAGTCTGTATACTTCCCAATAACCAATACTATATGTTAACATTGAGTAAAGTTCATAGCTTTCAGCCCTCCCCCTGGGGACTTTGGAAGATCAAGTCATCCTAAAAGACATTTTTATCATATTTTCGACCATGCTGAAAAAAATGGCTATCTCAAAATTTTGATTGGGTGACTTTGGGAAAAAAATTAGCGTGGGAGGGGGCCTAGTTGCCCTCCATTTTTTTTGGTCACTTAAAAAGGGCACTAGAACTTTTAATTTCCATTCCAATGAGCCCTCCTACTATCTTCTCGAACCACTGGGTCGATACGATCACCCCTGGGAAAAAAAAAAACAAAAAACAAACAAACAAACAAACAAAAAAACAAATAAACACGCATCCGTGATCTTTCTTCTGGAAAAAAATGCAAAATTACACATTTGTGTCGATAGGGGCTTAACACCGCTATAGTGGGGTTCTCTGATACACAGAATATGATGTTGTGATTTTTGTTAAGGTTTTATAGATTTTAGGGGGTCTTTCCCCCTTTTTTCTAAAATCAGCCAAATTTTCTCAGGCACTTAACTTTTGATGGGTAAGATTAAACTTAATGAAACTTATATATTTGAAATCAGAATTAAAATCTGATTCTTTTGATATATCTATTGATATCAAAATTCCGTGTTCTAGAGTTTCGATTATTATTGAGCTGCGGTCGCTCCTTACTTACAGTTTGTTACTACGAACTGTTTGATAAAAACCGAAAGCCTACTGTCTCATTGGCGCTTAACTGAAAACGAATTATATTACAAATATTTTCTTTTCCAGTTCTTACAGTATTGAAAACAAAAATACAATTACAGTGAAATAAATTCTTGAACTGATGGATCTTTCAACAATTAATATCATTATACATCAAATATTCAGTTTGATGTTGTTTATACTTTCCAAGACTGTTCAAGAGGCATATAGTTTTCAGTAAAGTGCCAATGACGCAGTATGTCTTAGACATTTACAATGAGAGAAGTAGGTTATACTCAAACTCTTGTTTGTGGTGATTTTTTTTCGTTTCAAGCTTGATTTGCGCATTCAATTTAAGGTTCACTTGTTTTAGGATTTATTGACTAATTTACAGGAATATCTATTGTATGTTTGTTTCTATTAATTGTTTATTTAATTTCTGTTCGTTTTTAGTGTCATTTATACTTCAATATGAAAATATTTTTTTTCATTTTAAGCTTGATATTAATATTCAATCTAATCATTACTCGCTTTAATATCTATTTATTCATTTATATTATTACTTGTTTTTGCTATGATTGTTTATTTAATTTCTGTTCGTTTTGGGTTTCATTTATTCTTTAATAATAATTTCTGGCCGTTTTGAGTTTGAATTTTAAAAGGTATTTGTATCTGCCGAGCTTAAGTTTAAAAGGGCCTTTACTTTTCTTTGGAAAACTTATTTTTCGGAAAGTTTTTTTTTTAATTAATTTTTGTTCCTTTTTGATTGCAAAAAAAGTTTTTCAAAATTCCTTATTTCAAAATCAAACTTAAAAAAATTAATCAAATATTTATCAAAGTAACAAAACTGATATCAAAGCAACAATATCAAAGTGAAAAAATGGGTTTGTGTCAACCTCGGAGTTTTTGTTATCTGATATTCGAGCTATTTTGAACAAAATTGCTATCTCAAAATTTTTATCTGATGGGTTTTGGGGAAAAAGGGCATGGGGGACTAGATTACGCTTCGGTCTCTTTTGACTCTTTAAAAGTGAACTAGAACTTTCTATTTTCAATCAAATGAGCCCTCTCTGAAGTTTATACGAGTATCACTTCTATAAGAACCATATATCCCCAGAGTACAACTTACAAGGCCTATCCCTGGGCCCTGGGGGGTTGCGCCGACCCTGGAGTCTTAATATCTGATGGTTGAACTATTTTTAACAAAATGGTCACCTCAAATTTTTATCGGATGGGTTTATCCATCCGATACACCCAAAGGCGTGGAGGGCGGGAGGGGCTAGTTGCCCTTTGATCTTTTTTCACTCTGAAAAAACGAACTATAACTTTTAATTTCCAATCAAATGAACCCTCTCTGAAGTTTATACGAGCATACCTTCCACAAGAACCATATATGCCCCCAGACCAATACTTACAACGCCTGCCTCAGCCCTGAGGGGGGGGGGTGTTGACGCAGGAGTTTTTCTTATCTGATTTTTGAACTATTTTCAACGAAATAGAGCTTTCAATTTCCAATCAAACTATTTTTAACGAAATAGAGCTTTCAATTTCCAATCAAATGAGCCATCTATGAAGTTTATACGAGTATCCCTTTCATAAGAACCATACATGCCCTTAGGGCATAACTTAGAACGTCATCCCCTGTTCCCTCGGGGATTGTATTGACATCGGAGTTTTACCTATCCGACCTTTGAACAATTTTCTTTAACAAGATTTCTATCTCAAAATTTTCCTCAGATGGGTTTTGAAAAAGAAGGCAGGGGAGGGCTAGCTTCCCTCGGATCTTTTTTGACTCTTAAAAAGTGAGCTCGAACTGCCAATATCCAATCAAATGGGTCCTCTCTGAAGTTTATATTAGCATCCCTTCCATAAGACCCACATATGCCCACAGGACATAACTAACGAAGCCTGCCCCCGGGCCCTGGTGGGTTGTGTCAACACCGTAATTTTTATTTTATGATCTTTGAACTATTTTTAACAAAATAGATATCTTAAAAATTTTATTGGATGCATTTGGTAAAATAAGGTTTCGGGGGGGGGAGGGAGACGGTTACCCTCCAATATCTTTTGACGCTTGAAAAGTGAACTAGAACTTTCAATTTCCAATCAAATGAGCCCTCTCTGAAGTTTATACGACAATGAAGTCTTTACAAAACCTTATATATCCCTAAGGAATAACTTACAACCCTTGCTCTAAGGGTTGTGGGGGAATTGTCATCCTCAAAGACCTAATTTCCAGAACTTAAAACTACGTTTAAGAAAATGTTGGTCTCAAAATTTTGATTGGATGTGTTTGGGGAAAAGGTGGGCGTGGGAGGGGGGTTAGTTGCCCTTAAATCACTTTTGACTATTAAAAAGGGCACTAGCCCTTTGAATTTCCAATTGAATGAGCCTTTTTTGAAGTTTCTACGACAACGCCTTCTATAAAAACCTTATATACCCTCAGGGTATAACTTAAAACCCCTGCCTTGAGGGTTATGGGGAAGTGTCCTCCTCAAAAACATATTTTCTATCTGAAAATTAACTACGCTGAACAAAATGGCTATCACAAAATTTTGATTGGATGTGTTTGGGGGAATGATGGGCGTGGGGGGGGGGGGCGGGGGCTAGTTCCCCTCCAATCACTTTCGACTATTAAAAAGGGCACTAGCCCTTGGAATTTCCAATCGACTGAGCCATTTTTGAAGTTTCTACGACCATGCCTTCTACAAAAACCTTATATGCCCCCAGGGGATAACTTAAAACCCTTGCCCTGAGGGTTGCGGGGGATTGTCCTCCTCAAAAACATATTTTTATCTGGAAATCAACTAACCTGAAAAAAATGGCTATTTCAAAATTGTGATTGGATGTGTTTGAGGGAATGATGGGCGTGGGGGGGGGGTATTTGCCCTTCAATCACTATCGACTATTAAAAGGGGCCCTAGTCCTTTGAATTTCCAATCGAATGAGCCTTTTTTAAAGTTTCTACGACAACGCCTTCTATAAAAACCTTAAATGCCCCCAGGGCATAACTTAAAACCCTTGCCCTGGGGATCGTGGGGGATTCTCCTCCTCAAAAACATGTTCTCTATCAGGAAATAAACTACGCTGAACAATAAGGCTATCTCAAAATTTTTATTGGATGCGTTTGGGGGAATGATGGGCGAGGGGGTGGGGTGGGGGGGCTAGTTGCCTTCCAATGACTTTCAACTATTAAAAAGGGCACTGACCCTTTGAATTTCCAATCGAACGAGTCTTTTTTGAAGTTTATACCACAACGCCTTCTATAAAAACCTTAAATGCCCCAAGGGCATAACTTAAAACCCTTGCCCTAAGGTTTGTTGGGGAGTGTCCTCCTCAAAAACATATTTTCTATCTAGAAATCAACTACGCTGAATACAATGGCTATCTCAAAATTTTGATTGGATGTGTTTGGGGAAAGATGGGTGCGGGGGGATAGTTGTCCTCCAGTCACTTTCGACTATTAAAAAGGGCACTAGCCCGTTGAATTTCTAATCGAATGAGCCTTTTTTGAAGTTTCTACGACAGCGGCTTCACTTGCCCTAAGGTTTGTATGGGCAGGTTTGTTTGGCTAAGGTTTATTTGTTAAATATATTTTCTATCTGGAAATCAACTACGCTAAGCAAAATGGCTATCTTAAAATTTTGATTGAATGTGTGGGGAAATGATGGGCGTAGGGGGGGGGGGGGCCTAGTTGCCCTCCAATCACTTTTGACTATTAAAAAGGGCACTAGCCCTTTGAATTTCCAATCGAATGAGCCTGTTTTGAAGTTTCTACGACAACACCTTCTATAAAAATCTTATACGCCCCCGGGTTACAACTTAAAACCCTTGCCCTGTGGGTTTTGGGGGAGTGTCCTCCTCAAAAATATATTTTCTATCTGGAAATAAACTACTCTGGAGAAAATGGCAAGCTCAAAATTTTGATTGGATGTATTTGGGGGAACGGTGGACGTGGGGAGGGGGATCTAGTTGCCCTCGAATCACTTTTGACTCTTAAAAAGGGCACTAGAGCTTTCAATTTCCAATCGAAAGAGCCTTTTTTGAAGTTTCTACGACAACGCCTTCTATAAAAACCTTATATGCCCCGAGGGCATAACTTAAAACCCTTGCCCTAAGGGTTTTGGGGAATTGTCTGAAATCAACTACGCTGAACAAAATGGCTATCTCAAAATTTTGATTGGATGTGTTTTAGGGAATGATGGGAGTAGGGGGATAGTTGCCCTCCAATCACTTTCGACTATTAAAAAGGGTACTATCCCTTTTAATTTCCAATCGAATGAGCCTTTTTTGAAGATCCTACAACAACATCTTCTATAAAAACCTTTTATGCACCCAGGGCATAACTTAAAACCCTTGCCCTGAGTGTTGTGGGGGAGTATCCTCCTCAAAAATATATTTTCTATTTGGAAATCAACTACGCTGAACAAAATGGCTATCTCAAAATTTTGATTGGAGGTGTTTGGGGGAATGATGGGCGTTGGGGGGGGGGGGGGGTTAGTTGTACTCCAGTTACTTTCGACTATTAAAAAGGGCACTAGCCCGTTGAATTTCTAATCGAATGAGCCTTTTTTGAACTTTCTACGACAACGCCTTCTGTAAAAAACCTTATATGCCCCCAGGGCATCACTTACAACCCTTGCCCTGAGGGTTGTGGGGGATTGTCCTCATCAAAAACATATTTTTTATCAGGAAATCAACTACGCTGAACAAAATGACTTTCTCAAAATTTTGATTGGATGTGTTTGGGGAAATGATGGCGTGGGGGGGGGGGCTAGTTGCCCTCCAATCACTTTCGACTGTCAAAAAGAGCACTAGCCCTTTCAGTTTCCAATCGAATGAGCATGTTTTGAAGTCTCTACGACAACGCCTTCTATAAAAACCTTAAATACCCCCAGGGCATAAATTAAAACCCTTGCCCTAAGTTTTTTTGGGGAGTCTCCTCCTTAAAAACATATTTTCTATCAGGAAATCAACTACGCTGGACAAAATGGCTATCTCAAAATTTTGATTGGATGTGTTTGGGGAAATGATGGGTGTGGGGGGGCTAGTTGCCCTCCAATCACTTTAGACTATTAAAAAGGGCACTAGCCCCTTTGTATTTCCAATAGAATGAGCCTGTTTTGAAGTTTTAATGACAATGCCTTCTATAAGAACCTTAAATACCCCCAGGCCATAAATTAAAACCCTTGCCCTAATGTTTGTTGGGGAATGTCCTCCTCAAAAACATATTTTCTATCTGGAAATCAACTAGGCTGAACAAAATGGCAATCTTAAAATTTTGATTTGATGTGTTTGGGGCAATGAAGGGCCTGGGGGGGGGGTAGTTGCCCTCCAATCACTTTCGACTATTAAAAAGGACACTAGCCTTTTGAATTTATAATCGAATGAGCCTTTTTTGAGGTTTCTACGACAACGCCTTCTATAAAAACCTTATATGCCCCCAGGGCATAACTTAAAACCCTTGCCCTAAGGGTTTTGGGGAATTGTCTGAAATCAACTACGCTGAACAAAATGGCTATCTCAAAATTTTGATTGGACGTGTCTTAGGGAATGATGGGAGTGGGGGGATAGTTGCCCTAAAATCACTTTCGACTATTAAAAAGGGTACTATCCCTTTTAATTTCCAATCGAATGAGCCTTTTTTGAAGATCCTACAACAACATCTTCTATAAAAACCTTTTATGCACCCTGGGTATAACTTAAAACCCTTGCCCTGAGGGTTGTGGGGGAGTGTCCTCCTCAAAAATATATTTTCTATCTGGAAATAAACTACGCTGAACAAAATGCCTATCTCAAAATTTTGATTGGATGTGTTTGGGGGAAGGATGGGCCTTGGGGGGGGGGTTAGTTGTCCTCCAGTTACTTTCGACTATTAAAAAGGGCACTAGCCCGTTGAATTTCTAATCGAATGAGCCTTTTTTGAACTTTCTACGACAACGCCTTCTGTAAAAAACCTTATATGCCCCCAGGGCACCACTTACAACCCTTGCCCTGAGGGTTGTGGGGGATTGTTCTCATCAAAAACATATTTTTATCAGGAAATCAACTACGCTGAACAAAATGATATTCTCAAAATTTTGATTGGATGTGTTTGGGGAAATGATGGCGTGGGGGGGGGGGGGCTAGTTGCCCTCCAATCACTTTCGACTGTTAAAAAGAGCACTAGCCCTTTCAATTTCCAATCCAATGAGCATGTTTTGAAGTTTCTATGACAACGCCTTCTATAAAAACCTTAAATACCCCCAGGGCATAAATTAAAACCCTTGCCCTAAGTTTTTTTGGGGAGTGTCCTCCTCAAAAACATATTTTCTATCAGGAAATCAACTACGCTGGACAAAATGGCTATCTCAAAATTTTGATTGGATGTGTTTGGGGAAATGATGGGTGTGGGGGGGCTAGTTGCCCTCCAATCACTTTAGACTATTAAAAAGGGCACTAGCCCCTTTGTATTTCCAATAGAATGAGCCTGTTTTGAAGTTTCAATGACAACGCCTTCTATAAGAACCTTAAATACCCCCAGGGCATAAATTAAAACCCTTGCCCTAAGGTTTGTTGGGGAGTGTCCTCCTCAAAAACATATTTTCTATATGGAAATCAACTAGGCTGAACAAAATGGCAATCTTAAAATTTTGATTTGATGTGTTTGGGGAAATGAAGAGCCTGGGGGGGGGGGGTAGTTGCCCTCCAGTCACTTTAGACTATTAAAAAGGGCACTAACCCTTTGAATTTCTACTCGAATGAGCCTTTTTTGAAGTTTCTGCGACAACGCATTCTATAAGAACCTTATATGCCCCCAGGGCATAACTTAAAACCCTTGCCCTGAGGGTTGTGGGGGATTGTCCTCCGCAAAAACATATTTTGTATTAGGAAATCAACTACGCTGAACAAAATGCATATCTCAAAATTTTGATTGGATGTGTTTGGGGTAATGATGGGCGTGGGGGAGGGGATAGTTGCCATCCAATCACTTTTGACTATTAAAAAGGGCACTATCCCTTTGAATTTCAAATCGAATGAGCCTTTTTTGAAGATTCTATGACAACACCTTCTATAAAAACCTTATATGCCCCCAGGGCATAACCCTTGCCCTGCGGGTTTGGGGGAGTGTCCTCCTAAAAATATATTTACTATCTGAAAATCAACTACGCTGAACAAAAATGGCTATCTCAAAATTTTGATTGGATGTGTTTGGGGAAATGGTGGGCGGGGGGCTAGTTGCCCTCCAATCACTTTCGACTATTAAAAAGGGTACTATCCCTTTGTATTTCCAATCGAAAGAGCCTTTTTTGAAGATTCTATGACAAAGGCTTCTATAAAAACCTTATATGCACCCAGGGCATAACTTAAGAACCTTGCCCTGAGGTTTGTGGGGGAGTGTTCTCCTCAAAAACATGTTTTCTGTCTGGAAATCAACTACGCTGAACAAAATGGATATTTAAAAATTTTGATTGGATGTGTTGGGGGAAATGATGGGCGTGGGGGTGGGGCTAGTTACCCTCCAATCACTTTTGACTATTAAAAAGGGCACTAGCCCTTAGAATTTCCAATAGAATGAGCCTGTTATAAAGTTTCTACGACAACGCCTTCTATACAAACCTTAGATCCCCCCGGGATATAACTTAAAACCCTTGCCCTGAGGGTTGTGGGGGAGTTTCCTCCTCAGAAGTATATTTTCTATTTGGAAATCAACTACGCTGAACAAAATGGCTATTTCGAAATTTTGATTGGATGTGTTTGGGGGAATGATGGGCGAGGGGGTGTCTAGTTGCCCTCCAATCACTTTCGACTATTAAAAGGGCATTAGAACTCTTGATTTCCAATCGAACGAGCCTTTTTTGAAGTTTCTATGACAACGCCTTCAATAAAAACCTTATATGCCCCCAGGGCATAACTGAAAACCCTGGCCCTGAGGGTTCTGGGGGATTGTCCTCCTCACAAACATATTTTCTATCTGGAAATCAACTACGCTGAACAAAATGGCTATCTCAAAATTTTGATTGGACGTGTTTGGGGAAATGATGGGCGCGGGGGGGGGGGGGGGTTGGGCTAGTTGCACTCCAATCACTTTCGACTGTTAAAAAGAGCACTAGCCGTTTGAATTTCCAATCGAATGAGCCTGTTTTGCAGTTTCTACGACAACGCCTTCTATGAAAACCTTATATGCCCCCAGGCATAACTTAAAACCCTTGCCCTGAGGGTTGTGGGGAAGTATCCTCCTCAAAAATATATTTTCTATCTGGAAATCAACTGCGCAGAACAAAATGGCTATCTCGAAATTTTGATTGGATGTGTTGGGAAGAATGATGGGCGTTTGGAGGGGCTAGTTGCCCTCCAATCATTTTCGACTATTAAAATGGGCACTAGAATTCTCGATTTTCAATCGAATGAGCCCCCTTTGAAGTTTTTACAGCGACCCCTTCTATATGAAGTGCCCTTGGAAAAAAAAAATAATAAATAAATAAATAATAAAACATTGGAGCCGTATGGCCTTTACTATACGCAATGCTACAGCGTTGTCTCTTGGAAATTCAAAAGGCTAGTGCCCTTTTTAATAGTCGAAAGTGATTTGAGGGCAACTAACCTCCCTCTCACACCAACCTAATCCCCAAACACATCCAATCAAATTTTTGAGAAAGCCATTTTATTAAACGTAGTTTTAAATTCAGGAAATTAGGTCTTTGATTATGACAACTCCCCCACAGCCCTCAAAGCAAGGGTTGTAAGTTATGCCCTGGGGCATATAATGTTTTGTATAGACAACGTTGTCGTAGAAACTTCAGAAGGGGCTCATTCGATTGGAAATTTAAATGGCTAGTTCCCTTTTTAATAGTCAAAAATTATTCTAAGGCATTTGACACCCCTTTCACGCCAACCATTTCCCCATTACATCGAATCAAAATTTTGATATAGCCATTTTGTTCAACATAGTTTAAATTTCTGGAAATTATATGTTTGAGCAGGGCACTCCCCGCACAGTCATCAAGGGCAAGGGTTATAAGTTATGCCCTGGGGGCATATATGCTTCTTATGGAAGGAATGCTCGTATAAACTTCAGAGAGAGCTTATTTAATTGGAAATTGAAAGTTCTAGTTCACTTTTTAAGCGTCAAAATATATTGGAGTGTAACCAGCTTACCCCCACCCCCTCAAATGCATCCAATAAAAATTTTAAGATAGCTATTTTGTTAAAAAATGTTTCAAAGATCGTATAACAAAAAATCCGGTGTCGACACGACCCACCAGGGCCCGGGGGCGGGCGTTATAAGTTAGGCTCTTTGGGCATATATGGGTCTTATGGAAGGGATGCTCGTATTAACTTCAAAAAGGGATCATTTGACTGGAAATTGTGAGTTCTAGTTCACTTTTTAAGAGTCAAAAGAGATTGGAGGGCACCTACCCCTCCCC
Source organism: Artemia sp. Qi Xiang Cuo (assembly GCF_049724085.1). Classification (NCBI taxonomy): domain Eukaryota; kingdom Metazoa; phylum Arthropoda; class Branchiopoda; order Anostraca; family Artemiidae; genus Artemia; species Artemia sp. Qi Xiang Cuo. The sequence goes on from NC_142810.1 coordinate 47,701,435, forward strand.
CTCCCTCAAAACCCTTTTTTCCTCAAACCCATCAGATAAGAACTTTGAGATAGCTTTTTTTTAAATAGTTCAAAGACCATATAACGAAAACTCAGGGGTAAACACAGCCCCCCAGGGCAGGATGGCAGGTGTTGTTAGTTATGCCATGGGGGAATATATGGTTCTTATTGAAGGGATACTCGTAAAAAATTCACAGATGGCTAACTTGATTGGAAATTGAAAGTTAAGTTTTTTAGAGTCAAAAGACATTGAAGGCCAACTAGCCCCCCCCCCCACGCCCCGAATTCTCCAAATGCATCCCATAAAAAATTTTTTAGATAGCCATTAAGTTAAAAATTTCTCAAAAGTCAAATAAAAAAACTTAAATGTCGTCACAACCCCTCAGGGCCGGGGGGCAGGCGTTGTAAGTTATGCCTTTGGGCATATATTGTTCGTATGAAAGGGATTCTCGTATAAACTTCAGAGAGGGCTCATTTGAATGGATATTGAAAGTTTGAGCTCACTTTTTAATAGTCAAAAGAGATCCGATGGCAGCTAGCCCCCCTCCCCCACCCAAGCCTTCTTTTTCATAATCAGTCTGATGAAAATTTTGAGATAGACATCTTGTTAAAAAAATAGTTCAAAGGTCGGATAAGAAAAACTCCGGTGTCAATACAACCCCCCGGGGCACAGGGGAAAACGTTCTAAGTTATGCCCTAAGGGCATATATGGTTCTTACGAAAAGGATGCTCGCATAAACTTCATAGAGGGCTCATTTGATTGGAAATTAAAAGTTCTGGTTCACTTTTTAAGAGTCAAGAGAGTTAAACTAGCCCCCCCCCCCCTACGCTCTTTTTTCCCCAAACCCGTCCGCTACAAATTTTGAGATAGTCAGTGTTTTGAAAATTGTTCGAAAATTAGATAACAAAAACGCCCCCCAGATTCCGGGGGATAGGCGTGGTAAGTGCTGTCCTGGGGGCGTATATGGTTCTTATGAAAGGGATGCTCGTAAAAACTTAAGAGGGGGCTCAGTAAAGCATCAATGACACAGTAGGTTTTAGAGTATTTATGTGAGGAATCGAGGTCATTCCCACACTCTTGTTTAGAATTATTTTTGTTCGGTTCAAATTTGTTTTTCCTTCTAAGTTTAATTTTTGCAGGTATTATAGCACTCTCGTCCGTTAGCGTTTATATATTCTGTACGTTAGTTTGCATTGATTGCTTACTTAATTTCTGTTCGTTTTAAGTTTCATTTATACTTCAATAGGAATTTTTTTTTTTCGTTTTAAGCTTGATATCCATGTTCAATCTAAGCATTACTCGCTTTAAGATCCAATTTTTCATATATATTATTTCTTGTTGTATGTTTTTGCTATGATTGTTTATTTAATTCCTGTTCGTTTTGGGTTGCATTTATTCTTTAATAATAATTTCTGGTCGTTTTGGGTTTGAATTTTAACAGATATTTGTATCTGCTGAGCTTAAGATTAAAATGGCTTTTACTTTTATTTGAAAAACTTTTTTTTCGGAAAGTTCTTTTTTAATTAATGTCGGTAAACCAGGCAAATAAAAGTTTCCTAACTTCTAAAACCCTGTCTTTAGTTCTATAATTTTATCAATTTTGTCCACAATATAATTTTGTCCTCTGCAATAGGCCCTATATAATAAATAGAAATAACATAAAACCAACACGAAACGAGATATTTACAAGAAACTTGCAAAACATCGATATTTTTACCGTTTACTTTTGAAATAGGCAGTCAAGACCACCCTACGACAGGTAGGGTTTGAGACAAGGCCGTATCCGGGGGGGGGGGGGGTTAGGGATTTCGAAGTCCCCCCCCCCCCCGAAAAAAAAATATGTTTGTCGTGACTCGTAAAATCGTAAAAAAATGGATATAAACAAGTTTTATATGCGTTTTTTGAGTTTTTTCGTGTAACCCCCCCCTAAAAAAAAAGATTTTTTTTTAGTAAAACCCACTTCAAAAAAAAAATTTTGGGTACGGCCCTTGTTTGAGACAAGCTTTAGGATGTCACAATAAAGACTATTCGAGTTAATAGCTGACTTTCTCAAGTTCCTAGATTCTTACTACATTTTGGCTAGCCTGACTGGACTAATGTTTGGTAATTCTCCAGTTTGTTTTGGAAATAGCTGAGAACTAAAGTGATAATTTTTACCATAAATCTGAAAATATTATCTCTAGTCTATATATAAGCTTTCTACTTTTTGTTAACAAAATATAAAAAAGCTTGAGATCTTTCCATTTTTCATTATTTTGATTTGATGCATTCTACTCAATAATCCGTAGTGTTTTTTTTTCTTTGAATTTTTGCTTTGTTTGATTTGTTGTGGTGTTTTGTATTTATCTTTTGGCTCCTCTATTTTGAAGGAAATGTTATCACCATAGGGTCACGGCTCTTCTGAACTTTAGTAACAAAAGAGAACTGCCATTTCATTTCCCAATTTAATTTCCTTTCAAACGTAATATTCGCCGCTCTCACATTGCATAATATCCCCCCCCCTTTCTCACACAGGCACAATAGTCCCATAAAGAGTCCTAAAAAAAGAAACCACTAAAAAAGGAGTTCTTACTTTATAATATATAGAAAATTTCTATAAAATTTCTATCTTTTTTTTTATTTTATTTTCGTTCATGTTTTTGAAACCAGCTCTTATAAAAAAAACATGTACGGAAAAAATAAATACCATCTTTTTTCCTAGTAGATACATTCAACTCTCCCTCTAAACAAAATTGCAATATTTAAAGTAGGCTATTGACTTTGAAGCAGGGGCCAGTAAAATGTATATTATTTGCCCGTCTCCCAAGAAAAACCTAGATCCGGCACTAAATCGGAAGAACAACCTACCTGTATTAAGTTGAATCCTTCAGGGTATATTGAACTAAATCAGGAGCCACTGTGTAGATCCAAGTTTTAAAAATGCGTTTTGATATATCAGAAACGGCCAATGGCATTACGTTGAAGCTTTCAGGGTATGTTGAGCTAAATCAAAAGACGCTACACACATCAGTAGGGAGAGAGCAACCACCGCGATACGAACAAGATGACAGCCAATTAGAGGACTAGAATCCGTGTACGAACAAGATCACGTGCCTCTTTCTAAACCAATCACAGAGCTAGAAATACTAACGAGAAGTGACATCAAACCAGATTTCTTTTGAATTTACGTAATTTCTGAATGACACAATTTCTCCATGAGACATGTTTATAAATTTGTAAGGCTTTATGGAAATTTAAAATGTATCTGTGCACAGTTGCCAGAACACAGGAAACGTCAGAGATTAATTGACATTTTAGGGGATTTGAAAGTAGAAACGAAAAAGGTAAGGACTCTCAGGGAAGCTAAATCTATTAAGAGATACATATTTTTTTATTTGGGTGGTTCTCGACTGTGTTCTGTATAATACACAAGTACAGTTTAAGCAGCGTAGTCTATATAAAATATGCTTTAACATTCTAGTATACTAAAAAGTTGATACTAAAAAAGAAATTCAGAACAATCAATAGAAATCCTTAGAAATCAACTATTGAGATGATTATAGGTTTGAAGCATCAAGGGTCGCAATCATCAATGACCTTAACCTCCTAAACGCCCCAACCTCCTAAGGGCCCCTTCCGACAACTTTTTTTTGGGGGACACCCCAAATTTTCAATATAGAGGCTCCATTAAGAGTTATGAATGTGTAAACAAAAAGTTATCTGAACGTCATTTCTGACCTCATCTTTCGGAACTTTGACAAGCGGATGCTTTGAACATCCAATTCAGACAATTTTTGCACAACATTATGAAATATGACAATTTAGAATGTTATCCTTTTTTTAAAGCCCCCCTTCCCCCCATGTCCTAAAATGTTTCCTCATTATGACTTTCCCATTTACTAGCCTTAGTTACTTCATCTATTCATGCAAACATCCAGCAATAAAATCACTATTAAAAGAAATTACTAGCATTTTAGAAATTATGACACATTGAAACATCAATTTTCAAAGCACATTTTTGACCGATTTGTTAAATTAAATTTCTACTAACTAGATACAGTTTGAAACCGTTTACAAAACGTTGAATACTTTATTGTTCTTAAGTAACGCGCTTGAGACACAAAAATTAACAAACAGAAATGGTTTTTCAGCAAAAGCAGGGAACAAGTTTGAAACTTAAAATAAATATAATTATTTACTATTTTTTATAATTTCTGTATGTTTTCCAAGTCATACCCGGACCTATCCAAAATATAATTTCAGGTATCAGCCTCTTAAAATCCTGATTAATTACATTTAAAACATGTAAATAAATGACAATATTCACGGTATGGTACAAACGGATTACAAAAACATGAAAATAGAGGGCGAGGGAATATGGAAATGTCTAAAAAGACATAATTTTTGCCTCAGGTAAATTTGGGGTATCGAGATGATTTCTTTATTTGAATATTCCGGTTTATATGATTGATTTATGACTAGGTTACGTGCGTGCACGTAGCCTAGTCTAAATTAATTGGAAAAATTATAATTTAACTGTAACTCTTCTTTGGTAAAATTTAGAATGGAGCTAACTTTTTCTCTTCTTTTTAAAATTCAGAGGAGAACTTGAAAATTTTTTATAGGAACTTTTTATCTTCATGGAGAATATTCACAATAATAGTATATTTTTTTCTATCTTCTGCGGTAAAATTTAGAACAGAACTTAAAAAATTTTTCTCTTCTTTAAGATAATTCAGAAGATATTGGGTGTGTAAGTACGGGGGTCGCCACTTAATGGTGTAAAAATGGCGCAAACAGGTTGCTATACCACTTACTCAAAGCGGTGAACCCCTTGTCGGCCCAAATTATTAGTGGGATTCCCGTTCTTACCCCAACGGTTCTACAAATATCGGGTTTGGTACTACCCTATTTACAGTATACCCTGTCCAAGGGTATGATAACTTGGTCGAGTGGTCAAAGGGCCACTTTCTAAAGCCAAATGTACCCGCCTTGGGTTACGGCTAGAAAATCTCTTAACTCTCTCCTTGGAGGTAACAAACCTCCCTGTCAATATAATAATGACGGTACCTCGTAGCTCTATTCCTACCCTGCCTGGGTTACGGAAACTAGTACACAGTTGTAGAAAATAGCTTATTTGTATTCTTCCAAAAGGGTCACATATAACAACAGAAATATCCTTCCCCAAACAGGGTTAAAACGCAGACTAGCACAAAATAATATTTTACACACCACTGTTCATATGGGTGGACCTCCGCTTGGCCCAGCCAATCAGCTACATCCTCATTCAAACCCAATTCAAATACTTAGATTTATTTTTCAATGACTCCCAAACCCGCAAGTACAAAAATAAACTTAGTTCAAAGCTCACATATTGCAAAACCACAATCGCTTAGTAACGGGAATTTAACCTGTCGTTTGAAATTATACTATAAGCAAATGTAATTAAGAAAACAAAAACAGGTCATTTATCTGAAAGGAAAAGAAACAGAGATGGAGCCCCAACACCTCCCCCCGTAAGATAAATGACCGCCCACGCGCTACCTTGGTCCACCCTTACAAACATAAACACTGAACTTCAACTTTACAAAATCCATTTGCCTTCTCTCTTCCACCATTGTCTGCTCTACCACTTTCACCGCTTGGCTCTGGATCGGTCGTCCTTGACACGCCTCTACTGTAGGACCACTATGGTCTACATCGTATAGTATCCGCATTAAATTTTGAAAGTTGAAGTCTTCAAGATTCGTAGGTAATGATTTTGCGCAGCACAATTCAAAACAAAAAATTTTCTCGCTCTCACGAATTTACATTTGAGAGAAGCAGAGAATCAGTTTCTGGCACATGTGAGGATGCCAGCCATCGTGAAAGATTTGGCTGCACTAGCCTCTTAATTTCCATCTGTGGAAACAACCCCACATCTCAATCAAAGTGAATTGCCCCTTGGCATAATTTCAAATTATTAAGGCCGAAAATGCAAAGGCCTGTGACAACAATAAGGGTACCCGGAATGAAGTAGAATTTTAAGCAACCCACAAATCGCCTTTTTTCTGGGCTCTCTCCCCTGGCATATTGAATATGCGTTGATGCGTTGAAGCTAATTGAAGATGAAATTTGGGTAAATATGCCACTGATTACAATTTGCTGGAAATAATTGTCGATTCCCATGAAGAATAACAGCTATGAAAAGGGTTACTGGACAAGGGTTTGGGTGAAGTATGAAGTGACTGAGAGAGAGTATCCCCCAAGGACTCCAGATCAGAAAGGCAAAATCTCGTTAAAGGGATTACAACTTGTCCGCCAGTTGTGCATTGAGGAAAATGGCTATCTTTCGCGACTTCCCGCAAGGGATCTTCCCCAAGGGATTCCTCCCCCTCATAAAGGAACAAACCCTCTTTTGAGTTGATCAGACCAATATCAGATTCCTTCCCAAATCTTTCCAATCCGATTCGACATTCCATATCTCCCAACTTTCCCCCAACCTGTTGTAGGTCATTCATCTCTATTTTGTATCCATCTTGTTATATTCCCCATGGGTCTTTGACCTCTTTTTAACCCCTTATTATCTATTTTTTCAAGGCACAGCCCATCTAACATTTTATTTTTCTCCCTATTATTTATGTTTTCAAGGCACAGCCCATCCAACATTTTTTATTTTTCGCCACTGCAGGCTGAATCTCCCAATATCTCTTTTTTACACTCCTCTTTTCATCTCTACTTTTCTCAATTTTGTCATTCTCGCAAAATAATAAATCATTGTTAAATCTGATTTGGACTCCAGTGTCCACCTTCTTTGATTGAATAATTTCATTGTAGCTCCGTTTAATATCTCTTTTCTCTCTTTTAGTCTTCTTTATTCTTACCGCCGAAACAAATAGTTCGCTATCAAATGGGAATTGAACTCCGATATTTGGTTTTTCATATTGAACTAAATTTTCCCGAGCTTTGCGCGGAAAGACGTGTACAATAAATTTAATCTCCTTGTTCTCTGGTACAATAAGCGCTTCATTTTGGCCTGTACTTGTTAGCGTCTCATATTCATTAAAAGTGTTCTCAAGTTTTTCATTTTCTGCAAATTTTCCCGAAAAATCATTCTCGCGCGTCTTATTTTCAATATTTTGTGGTCTTTTTACTTCCGCATCCCATTTTTATGGATTATCAACATTTTGAACACGCGTATCAAGCATATTTTTTCCGACAGGGTGGCACAGCCTCCCCATTTGTTTTATGTGCCGGTCCACCTCCCCGCCTAGTCAGCGACGTTGTATATTTTCTCCTAAAAGTGTTTAATGTTTGGTAATTTTCATTTTCTCGCGATTGATTCTTAGACAAATTATTATGGCTATCTGACAGCCTAGAAGTTAGTTGTGATAAAATCTCACTTTCTGGAATTCCCCAGTGGGTTTCTATTAGACCTATCATGGTTCTTTTAAACTCTTGGTGATATCTTTCTTCTTTCTCTCTAGCTGTTTTCTCCTTCTCCATGAAATTTAATATACGTTGTGTCATATCTATTTGAGTACTTTTTCGCGAGCCCCTACCGGATCTCGATTTAACACTGCTCCTTCTACTCGGACTATTTCGTCTCTCCTTTTTTCTTCTTAATTCATTTTCTGAATAAGTTCGTTCTCTATCCGTATTGTCTCTTTCTTTATAGGCTACTCTAGCCCTTTCGTCCTGTTTTCTATTCTTTTTGATTTCATCTTTCTCAGTCTGCATTTTTTCCTAATATTCTTGGTGCTCTCTCTCAAAGGCCTCCATATTAGCCTTTCTTTCTATTTTCCTACTTTTTCTGTGGGCTTCACTCGCCCTTCTCGGTCTTGAGTTAATCTCATCTCTGTCCGACATAATTTCAAAATTTTGTTAAATGAAATTACCTCTTCAGTTTAAATAAAAATTCTTTTATCCATGTAACTTCCGGTCTCTCGCAAAAATTGTTTTGACACGTAGCAATTTTAGCCTTATATTTCTTAATAATAATTAGTTGCGTGATATATTGATTCGTAAATTTTTCAATTATGATCTCACAAGACATAGCCCAAAATAGATCTTCATAATTGTATTAATTGATTCAGCATTTCTTTCTTTTCTCTTTATATGTAACCACAATAGGCTACTATCACTATGTAGGCTAACTCAACTAGTCTCTTCGAAAACGCAAAATTCTTTTAATATCAACGCTGTTAATAGTTTATGTTCTTGCTGCCACCACTTATTGGGTGTGTAAGTACGGGGTTTCCACTTACTGATGTGAAAATGGCGCAAAAAGGTTGCTAAGCCACTTACTCAAAGGGGAGAACCCCTTATCGGCCCAAATATTAGTGGGATTCCCGCTCTTACCCCAACGGGTCTGCAAATATCGGGTTTGGTACTACCCTATTTACAGTATACCCTGTCCCAGCGTACAATAACGCGGTCGAGTGGTCAAAGGGCCACTTTCTAAAGCCAAATGTACCTGCCTTGGGTTACGGCTAGAAAATCTCTTAACTCTTTGACCTTGGAGGTAACAAACCTCCCTGTCAATATAATAATGACGGTACCCCGTAGCTCTATTCCTACCCTGCCTGGGTTACGGAAAATAGTACACAGTTGTAGAAAATACCTTACTTGTATTCTTCCAAAAGCGTCACATATAACAATAGAAATATCCTTCCCCAACCGGTGTCAAAACGCAGACTTGCACAAAATAATATTTTACACACCACTGTTCATGTGGATGGACCTCCGCTTGGCCCAGCCAATCAGCTAAATTCTCATTCAAAACCCAATTCAACTACTTAGATTTATTTCTCAATGACTCCCAAACCCGGAAGTACAAAAATAAACTTGGTTCAAAGCTTACCTATTGCAAAACCACTATCGCTTAGGAACGGAATTTAACCTGTCTTTTGAAATTATACTATAAGAAAATGTAATTAAGAAAACGAAAACTGGTCATTTATCTGAAAGGAAAAGAAACAGGGTTGGAACCCCAACAGAAGAGAACTTGAACATTTTTGCACTTCTTTGAGACAATTCAGAATTAAAATGGAGCTCCTTATCTTCATGGCGAAATATTCACAATCAAAGTATAACTTTTTCAATCTTCTAAGAAAAATTTGGAACAGAACTTTAAATTTTTTCATCTCTTTGAGAAAAATCTGAAGTGAAGTGGAACCTTTTTATTTTCTCTGGAAAATATAGAATTGAGCTGTAAATTATTTTTTTTCATAGAGAAAATTCAGAAGAGAACTTCAACTTTTTTTCATTTCGTTGAGAAAATTTAGAGTTAAAGTGGAACTTTTTATCTTCATGGAAAATATTCACAATTATAGTATAACTCTTCCTATCTTCTTCAGAAAAATTTAGAACAGAGCTTTAAATTTTTGTTATGTCTTTGGGAAAATCAGAACTGAAGTGGAACCTTTTTATTTCTTGGAAAAAATTAGAATCATCTGTAACTAATTTCTCTTCATTGAGAAAATTAGAAGATAACTTGAATATTTTTGCACTTCATTGAGAAAATTTAGAATTAAAGTGTATTCATTATCTTCATTGCGAATATTCACAATCAAGGTATAACTTTTTTCTATCTTCTACGAAAAATTTGGAACAGAACTTTAAATTTTTCATCTCTATGAGAAAAATCAGAACTAAAGTGGAACCTTTTTATTTTCTTTGGAAAAAAATTAGAATTGATCTGTAACTTATTTCTTTATCATTGAGAAAATTCAGAAGAGAACTTGAACTTTTCTTCACTTCGTTGAGAAAATTTAGAATTAAAGTGGAGCTCCTTATCTTCATTGTGAATATTCACAATCATAGTATGACTTTTTCTATGTTCTACGGTAGAACTTAGAAAAGAACTTTAAATTTTTTTATGTCTTTGGGAAATTAAGAACTGAAGTAGAACCTTTTTGTTTTCTTAGAAAAAATTAGAATTTATCTGTAACTAATTTCTTTTTCATTGAGAAAATTCAGAAGAGAACTTGAACTTTAATTTAGAATTAAAGTGGAACTTTTTATTTTCATGGAAAATATTCAATCCTTCTACGGAAAAATTTAGAACAGAACTTCAAATTTTTTTATATGTTTGGGAAATTAAGAACTGAAGTGGAACCTTTTTATTGTCTTTGGAGAAATTTGGATTGAACTATAACTTCTTTGGTAAAATTCAGAATTCAGCTAATTTTTTCTCTTCTTTAAGAAAATTCAGAAAAGAACCTCAGAAAAGATCTGTAACTAATTTCCTTTCATTGAGAAAATTCAGAAGAGAACTTGAACACTTTTGCAATTGTTTTAGAAAACTCAGAATTAAAGTGGAACTCCTTATCTTCATGGCGAATATTCACAATCAAGGTATAACTGTTTTCTATCTTCTATGAAAAATATGGAACTGAACTTAAAATTTTTCATCTCTTTGAGAAAAATCGGAACTGAAGTGGAACCTTTTTATTTTCTTTGGAATAAAATTAGAATTGATAGGTAACATATTTATTTTTCATTGTGAAAATTTTGTTTTGGGATATACATAAAGTTGAAAAATAATGATGGACTTCTTCGACATGCTGGATCTGAAAGTTAAATTTCAGAGAAATTCTATAACCTTTTAGGGTTAACTTACCTTTTTTAGAAATGACCATTTAGGGTTCTCCAACATGCTTAACCTGAAAGTGTGTTCCCTGACATGCTTAATCTGAAAGTATAATTTTCAAGGAGATGAACTATTCTAAAGAATAAAGACGGGTAAGTCTTAAGATATTTATTGCTTAAACATATGAAAAAATATTTTGAAAAAATACATATTTACATAAAAATAATACTTAAAGTTCACTGTTAAACATCCACAGACGAGGATCTCATAACATAGAATACTTTTTACCATGTCTTATGCACTTATCACGATCAGATATGTCCGTAGGTAACCACTGTGCGAAGAGCCTAACCTCCTCTTCAGGATGGTGATAAGACCCTTCAAATTTAGGACACTTAAATTCTTCCAAATTTAAAAGTGGAATCCTAGCATCACAGTTTCGAATTAAAACTTTATCTGTAGGTACATTACCCTTTACATATAGTGCTTCAACTCCGAAAAAGCTGCAAATTTCACTGACTTCTTCCTGAACATTTTTCAGTTCTTAACCACTTCTATTATATGGTGTAATCACTCTATCGTAGCATTCTTGTCTGTTTATACGGCGTAATTTGTACTCCATAAGCTTTAATCATAGTTAAACAAGCTATAGTTCACCAACCAATGATAACAGTCAATTTCTTCGAGTTCCACTGACAATAATAATAATGCAAATTCAAATATAACACCACAGTATGCTTTTTTCCAACCAATAAATTTTGTGTCATATAGTCCTATCATTCTGGATGCTATTAATGTAATATTTGAGCAGAGAAGTACTTCATCAAACTTTTATATCTTTGCTCAAGGTTAGAAAGACTTATGACTAGGGGAAGGAGTCCTAAAACCATCTGAATTCATTGTCTGGGAGAGTCATAAAACCCATAGAACTTATTGTGCGGAGGAGTCATAAGACTCTCGGTGTCTATTGCATGCATATGAAACGTCGAAACTGTTACGTAACTCCTAATTTCCAGAACTTAAAACTATGTATGAAACATAAAAATTGTTACGTAAGTTAGCTTGTAAAATATTACATGTTTGTTAATATAATATATCTCCAACTTTTTAATACCATATTCTAAGCGTCTGTGGTGGTAGTGTAATCTAAAATAATGGAAATATAACAAAGTAATGTGTAGTATATTTTTAATGAAGTAATGACATGTAGAATATTAATACAAAATTATATTTTACATTATTATACATTATTAACTTTATTGAACAACTTTAGACATTCTGAACCTGCATCATAAAATAATTCATGGTATTCTCTCATGATAGTGCCCTCTGTAGAGATATCCATCTTGTCTTTGTCCCTTCTTTATATCTTTCTTTTCTGCTATATCGTACCTCCCCTAGTGAGAGCTTCCCTGTGCTCCTGATCTTCCTTGTATTGGAGAGTATGTCCATTGTCTGTATTGTTTTTTGTCATACTTGTCACTCTCTTCCACTGCAGAAACTGATGAGCCTGCCCTTTTTCTCACCATTTCATCAAAGATTCTCCTTCTCATTTCACGTAGATTGTCCTCTTCTATTTCATTTCCCATGATTTCTAAATTTGCTGCATTACTCTCATACGAATTACTGAAGTCATGATGCTGGCCATTACAAATAGCACAGTCACAATAAAATATATTTCTAACTCTACACTTTGATCCATGTTATAATCTGCTATGTTGCTGTTGTAGCGATAAAAAAGGATGATATTTGTAGCAATAGAAATTTCTCCGATAGCATCGCTTATAGCGCTGGAGATTGTGTCAACTAGGCTAGCGCCGCTCTCAATTAATGAGAGAAAATTGAATATGTAGACATATAAATGTGGCCTCTTTTTTCTCGAGCCATCTGGGGATCAGATTCCTTTGGGAGCGTTTACCTTGGAGACATACGAACTAATTTCCTATTATTAGACTAGACGCAGACATATAAATGAAATAAACACAGATAAAAAGGCAATAGATTTATTGACTTACATATTTAGATGCACAGTAATAGGTCACTTCAAATGACAATAATGGTGACCGAGATAAAAGAGTTTATGACTTCTATCTCAATGGACCTGCTTCAACTTTACGAATCCTTCAAAATCTGATTTACGAATTATCTCAAAAAGCACATCTACCCCACTATCAAAACATAGATTTTCAGTCCTGCGCCATGAGGACTGGCTCACCATTGGCCCAATAGGACCAAGGATGTAAATCTTTCGTCCAATGAATTCTTTTAAATATTTTTGATGATTCAAGCGTTCACACGGTTTTTGCCATTTAAACTCTCTTAGAAATATTGTGCATAGCATTTTTTGCTACTAATTATCTTAGTGAAATTCGAACGACTAGCGTCGTTGTTTGACTGAAGCTAGAATGCAATTTCTCTTTTGGCTGATTAAGAATTTAGACTCTTGGAAGCGGTATTTGAACTCAATTAGGGGACGTTTAATTTCTGCCCGAATCATCTTTAGAAGGAAAGAATCTTGTATTTTAAATATATCGCATTTTACTCAGGATACATATCACCCTTCCCATCAATTAATGACGTCCTGTCATTAGTAACTGCTCGCCTTTGATCTTTTTTTTTTAAATGTTTGCCATTTATTAACTATTTCTTTTACATAATTATTTTATATTTATGTTATGGCTTAATTAGGAGTGCTAAAAATTTTCACTATTACCTTTCTTATTTTATCCTACATCCCTATCTAAAATGCATCTACCGGACTAAGATTATTCATGGTTCTAGGTTTGCTACTATACTAAGGATTTTTTTTTCGATTTTTTACAAGGCTTTTTTTTTATTTTGCTGTCTATATGACGTACTACATTCTATCTACACTACGTTAAATGAATAAAATGATAATATTACACCTAATTCTACTTGTGGTACATACTTGAATGATTTATAACATACAACATTGGGTTCATCATATTCACTGATAACATTAAAACACTTTCACTATTGGGATTTTTGAATTGTTCAAGTTATTAGGAAGTAACACATGTAGATTCACATCTATTCATCACCTTCGAATCCTTAGTGTACTACACACTTCTGTTGTAAATTTTTGTCCTTCACTCTTATTGTCTTGGCGAAAATTTTGAAGCATTTACGTTATGGTTTCTTCAGGGAACAGTTCGAGCCTGGTTGTCTTTACACGAAGTTTTCTCTAATAGTCAACTGGGAAATGATGCTTCCAACTCTAGGTGTTGGCGTATGTCTTCTCAGCATATGATTGTTTAGGATATTTTAAGGCACATAGAGAATGTATTCTTGCGTTAAAATTGTTCATTTGTGCGTTTTTAAAATTGTTAGCTCATGGCTTGCGCCGATTAGCCTTTGCGGTGATTCCTCGGTTAATCATAGGGTAATTGAAGTTTGGATTTGAAATGGGTTGTTGTCATACTATAGTGACTCTTTTAACATATTGTCTTTAACTTGAACTTCAAACATTTTCAAATATCGTTTAACTTCAAATGTCGTTAAATATCGTTTATCTTGTATTGATCGATGGGGTTCTCAGAATTAAACTTCAAATTGTCTCTAACTTCAGCTTCAAATATTTCCAAATGTCTTTAACTATCATTTAACTTCAAATATCGTTAAATATCGTTTATCTTGTATTGATCGATGGGATTCTCAGAATTAAACTTCAAATTGTTTCTAACTTCAGCTTCAAATATCTTCAAATGTCTTTAAGTATCATTTAACTTCAAATATCGTTAAATATCATTTATCTTGTATTGATCGATGGGGTTCTCAGCATTTATGTGATTATATAGTTCGTTAAAGCACTTGATACTGAGGTTCAAATATAGTGTTACCTGATACGTAATATGGTTCATGGTCGAAGAAACGACGATCGAAGGTAACTGTTGTTTTCGTAGACGAAGCTGGGATGAAAATTGCCTGGAGTCTAATGTGAGTACTCTTCGTTGGTTGAGATATGATGAAAATAGATGCTACTGGCTTGTATCTGTACTGGGCAGCTCATTGTAATGCTCAATAACCAATGCATCCATTTACTTCCTGTAATAAAAATAACGAGGCAGAATCACACGTTCTTTGATGTAAATACTCATACAATTATTCATGCATTAATTGGGTTAAAACAACATTGTTCCCATTGTGAAATTCAATACATAGAAGTTTCTTATAAAATATTAATTCTTTAGCTATAAGTATGGTCTGTTATTATACTTTCTAATATACACTACTACATACACTTTATTTTAACTTCTTTTAACACTTAGTTAATTTTACATTAGATCAAAATAATCATTTAAACAGAGTTTATGCTACATGGTTAATTTTTGAGGTCTAATTTTACAACTTATTTCATGCCTGCATTGTTCACGCACGTCCGTGCTGTATAAGAAACGCATGTGCAGCGTCATAACCACACGGTTTTACGTAAACGATACTACAATGAGGAAACAAGACATAACAAGGACGAGTGGAGACCTCTATACCCACTCGTTTTCTAATGTCTTCCCTATTTCTTGGCTTAGACGTTCTCAAGGGGCTCCGGGTTTAATCTCAGCTGAAATGCAGAGGTGTTCTTCTTTGTTTCCCCGTGTTCTTCTCTTGGATTTTCCGTAATTACAAGTCAATATTTGTGCCTCATATTCACCTTTCGAATAAGGTCATTAGATGCAGGATTCCAAGCTGGCCCGCGTAGATTCCAGTTGATGCTTGGCAAAAAATATAAGCGTAAAGAAGAACTTACATCAATATTTTTTTAGAAGGTTATAGTTTGATCAAACCGTTCAGCACTAAATAAATAAATATGATATTAAAGTTTTATTAGAATTTGTTAAGCGAAAAACACCTTCACATTAATGAGGAATTCCTTGTGGGTATTACTTAGTCGCTATTGGACATACATTGGGTTTCAATCCATATATCTTAACTGATCAAATGGTTTTAAAATTTTACATATTATTATTGAGATATAATTCTAAATCCGCCGTGAAATTCTACATATAAACGTACCAATAGCCAACTATAGGTACATATATTTCTCGAGTAAGAAACACATGAATAAGCAGGTGTGCAGCACGTAATTACACTGGTATCCTATTTTATTTGTAGGCCTAAAACAATTATAATCTGCACTAGGACAAAATATTTCATATAATTAGACGCTTCTGTACTGATAATATCTTGTTTTGGATAATATCCATCTTAGTTAGGACATGGGTTGATTTTTCATAGAAAATCCGGGGGGACCTGAGTCATTATAGGTAAGATATAACGTGACTGACTTGCGAAAATATGTCACAAAAATTAGAGCACAAGATATGTCATCGATAAACCAATAAAATTAAAGAACATTTTTGTCACGGAACTATAGAACAGTGATCTCTCTGTTATTGTATGCGTCATAGATATAAACTAATGAAATTAAATTTTTCGCCAAGGAGCTAAAGGAAAATTACTTCCAAAGATTCTCTTTGGAAGTAATGTTTAACACAGAGCTGTAGGACAGCATACGTCATAGATATAATATAAAGAAATTAAAAAGCTTTTCTTTTCTTTTCGCCTCGGAGCTATAAGAAAGTAAACTCTCTGTTTCTCTTTCAAAGCATTCTGATCCAAAAAACGAAAACTTAGCTCACTGAAGTTTCTACTCAACCTTTAAGTATTGTTTTGACTGGCCCTGATTGGCATAAAAACACTAAAATTCTTACACTTGAAGGACTGAGAAATATCCCTTCCTACGGTCGTTTAAACACAAAAAAAAACTACAAAAAACAATCATAGGCCGTGAGTTACTCCCCAGGCTTCCCACAACAAGTGGTCCAACGCCAGTTGTCGTTCTCAGTAGACCACTAGCTTCCTACCTTTGGTTATTTTCTGTGATCGTCAACGTTTTGACATCACTTGTATTTTTTTTTCATTAATATTGACTTGGTTAACTTTACTTGCACACTGTTAAATTTATTATGGTGTTAAATTTGTTATCTTTGAAATTTGCCTTTACATTAGTTAGGGATATTTCCATCTGTCAGGTTTTTAACCGTTCTACCTGACTGTGTCGTTATTTTCTCCTCTGTTTCTTGGGGTTTTTTCTTTTTCGGTTTTTCTAACGAAATAAGGTCAAACTTCTTGTATTGTTTTTTTCAAAATTCTTGCCCTTTTAATCTTGTTTCCTTCGCGTGTGCAGCTGCTGAATTTGGTTTTGATTTCCCTATTTCTTTGACTACTATATGGTCAGATTTGCTGTCAGAATCTTCGGAACTAGTTTACGACAAATCTGGATTAGAACTTTTAGAGGTGGCACTTTTTGAGGTGTCACCTGCCCTTCCTTCGTAAATTTCTACTCCTCTAGAAGTAGAAGGTTTATTCTCTAAGTCCTCGCCTTGAGTTTTCAACTCGAGACATTTGAAAGATTCTTGAGAGCTTTGGGAGGAATCAATAGTTTTTGCGGGGTTCTTCCATTGTTTGAATGCCATGTCCTCAGGGGGATGGGGCATTTTTTGCACTAGGGATTCCCTCCATGAAGTCCACTGTTTATGTTTGGCCTTGGACACAGTTATATCATGATATTGACCTTGCTGGTCATCCTTTGGAGTTTTATTCCCGGGCAATGTACTTTGACTCGTTTTTATGGGAAAATTTATGAGATCCATAGCTTCTCGCAGGTTTGTTTTAGTTAAATCTTTGGGAGGAGTTTTCTTTACAGTAATACCGGGGGTTTCTACAGCTCTGTTCAATTCTTCCTGCAATGACAAGGGCCTTTCTATTGGTGTTGCAGGGTAAACAATATTGTCTGGAAATCTTTTGGGGGGGGGCAAGGGGTCGAAATTCTACCGGGGAAAAACTGGGATTTAGGGGATATTGTATAATCTAAATCTCCTGCGCTTGCCGATGAATAACTTTTTGGACTTTTTGGCGTTTTTATTTCAGGAAAAAATCCTGGTATTAGGGATTTTTTCTTAGGAACAACTAGATTTTCCATAGCTAAAAATTCTTCAAAGTTTTGTTCATCACTGTCATTCTCGAAATAGTTTTGCTTGAAATTGAAGGGTTTTAGCTCTGCCAATCTTGACCTAGGGGGCTCACTTTCCGAATCTGACGAATCAGTAGAAGAGGGATGTGATACCCATCTCTTTCGAAAGTTGGCTCTTTTTATTCGGCTATCATGCGACTTGTATGTTCTTCCACTATCTGGGTTTTCCATTTTAAAGGTATATTCATTATCGTACTTTTTGACTATTCTGTAGGGTCCAGAATATTTGTTTGAAAGTTTTTTTCCTTCCATTTTTGCCTCGTTCTTTAGGTAAACGAAGTCTCCTGCTTTTAAATTTATATTCCCCTTACCTTTGGGGTGGCTTCTAAGCTCTTGGTTTATTTTATATTTTTCCAACTGTCGCCAATCTATTTTATACGTTTTCCTCATCCTATTCATGTATTCTTGTTTATAATCTTCCGAGCTATGATGATACTGCCGAGATTCAATAATAACATTATACGGGATTTTGAAATCACGACCAAAAAGTAAATAAAATGGATTGTCTTTGGTTGTTTCGGAATAAGCAGTGTTGATTACGTTAGTTAAATAAGGTAAGAATTTATCCCAGTCGCTCCTATTGTCTTTCGTATAAATACTTAGTACGTTCGAAAATATTTTATGCCTGTTTTCTATTTTGCCATTAGCTTGTGGATGGTACGGCGCTGTCACCATTTTCTCTATATTGAGAAAACTCATCAAGTCTTTTTTTACTTTCGAAACAAAATTGCTCCCGTTGTCACTCAAAATTTTATTAGGAATGCCAAATTGTAAAAATAACTTTGCTAACGCCTTACTTGTGGCATAAGCACCTTGATTTTTTAAAGCTTTTGCAAAAGTAAATCCGGAAAAATGATCTATAACCGAAAGAATACAAGTATGGCCTCTGCTAGAAACAGGTAAGCCTCCACTTGTCCCATATAGGTCAAATGAGATAATATCGAAGGGGTACTTTTTCTATCGGGATCCTTCCCATTGAAGGATTTGAATAAGCTGGGGGGATTTTTCTTAAGTTAAATGCTTCGCATGTACTTACAAATTCTTTAAGTTTTGTCAGTGGAGATTGTACGTAAAAATATTGTTTCAATTTATGGAACGTTTTCATTACCCCTAAATGTCCCCCTGTCTCTGAATGAAAATATTCAAATGCAGGCCCTATCAAGTTTTGTGGTAATACAGGTATTATTGAGGTTTGGTTTCTGTTTGTCTCGGCGGTCACAATTCTACACAGTTAAAAAAAAAAAAAAATTTAAACGAGAAAAACTGCTTTATAGAAAATTAAAACCCGTTTTTCTTGTTTAAATTTTTTTTTTTTTTAAATGAAAAAGCAGTGTGGTCTAAGAAATTATTTATTCTTCACAGTATTTCTTCATCAAGATCATAGTAAAAATTATCTATCTCTTTTCTAAGAGTTATGAATTTATCCGGTAACGCATCATCATTCACAAAATAATCAATTAGTGCTACACACATTTCGTCGTTTTTTTGCTTTCTTTTTATATTTTCCAAAGACAAGGGACAAAAGTTAATCTTATTTTCTTTTACTGCGTCTTTGACTTTTTTTTTCTTACATCCATGTTTTCTCTTAGCAATTATGGCGTTAACTTCATTTTCTTTAGCTTCCGATGAAATATTTTCTGGGTATCTACTTAAAAAGTCGCAAGCTGCGTTTTGTTTTCCCTTTAAATGTTCAAATTCGTAATCTAGGTCTTGGATTTTCATAATCCATCTAGCTAGAATGCCCGTAGGGTTTATAAATGTGCGCAGGTACTGCAAGCTTTTATGGTCTGATCGTAGTATAAATTTTCTACCAATTAGATACTGTCTAAACATGTCCAAGTGGTAGATAATAGACAACAAATCTATGTTTGTGGCGGAATAACTACTTTCGCCTTTCGATAAAGTTTTCCTTGAATAGCATATAACTTGTTCTATTTATTTAGGCGTTCCCTCTAGGGGATTGGGGTTCTCTACCGGGATTATTTGCAAAAGAATTGCGCCAATGCCTTTTGAACTAGAATCCATTGTAACCACAAATCTTCCGTTTTCGAAATCAGGGAGTGCTAATATTGGTTCAGAAGTTAGTGCCTTTTTGAGACGGTCTAGGGACGTTTGAGCTTTTTGGGACCAGGTAACATTATGGGAGGTCCCTTTACTTAAGTCCGTGAGGGGTTTCGCAGTTTGGGTGTAATTGTGTACGAATTTTTTGAAGTAGCCAGTAAGGCCTGAAATTCCACTTAATTATTTCATAGTTCTGGGGGGCTTGAGGTTTTCAACACATTTTATTTTATCAGGGTCTGGGGATATATCTCCCTGGGTTACTACTACTCCTAAAAATTTAATTTTAGGTTGAAATAAATTTACTTTCTCGGGCCGGGATTTTCAATTGCCTTGTCTGAAATTCTCGAACACCTTAGCTACCGTTGCTAAGTGTTGCTCAGTGTTTTCTCCCAAGCATATGATATAATCAAAAAAATGAATTATATTCTTTAATCCTCTTAACAGGTGCAATAGGGGTCTATATAGCACGCTTGAACTTGTTTTAAGCCCAAATGGTACCCTTAAGTATTCATAAGATCCATGTTCGGATGCTGAAAATGCAGTTTTATGGACATCCTTTTCGGCTATTTTCACTTGGTGGTAGCCTTGGGTAAGGTCCAAAGAAGTAAAAATTTAGTTTTTGCTTGAAATTGAGTCAAGAATTTCGTCTTTTCTTGGTAGAGGAAATTTGTCGCTAACTTGTTGTGTGTGGAGAGCCGCTGAGTCTACTACAAGTCTATGATTGCCATTCGTTTTTGGTACTAGAATCAATGGTGCACTCTATGGACTTATACTAGTGCATAGAATTCCGTTTTTTCTAATTAATGTCTTTTATTTTTTAACTACCTTTTTTTCTTAGATGATACAAGATATGGCTGTTTTGCAACGGGATTACCAGTCGTTAAAATTTAATTTTAAAAAAAATGTAATATCCACATGTAATATTAAGATTCAGAAAAAAAAAACATAAAAATACAAAGTAAATAGCATAAATTTTCACTAATTTACAAGTCCGTAATATGATCCATATTAAATTTGTTTAAAAATTGCGATTTAGTTAAAGGATATTTGTTATTTGAAGCTTTAATACCGTTAACTAGGTTTCTTTTAGAATTTTCCCATCTATTTAAATCATTTTCCGTTAAAACATGGATTTGGACTAGACATGTCCCCTTTTTAATTGCAATTGTATCATTTTCATGGTTATTGGTTACCCAAATAAAACCTTCCCCTTTGTCATATGATATAATCTGTTCCTCGCATAACAGATTTTCGGGTATTTCAGACGGTGTCGCAAACCATATTTCTGACTTGCTAATCACTGGTTCGATTATCTGTGATATTTGAATTTTTTGCGTCGTTTTGGGAGGGACTTTTGTTTTCTTTATCGCGAATCCGTAATATTTCTCTTTATTTTCATTGTTTATTAGATTCATACTGGCGCTATGCTGCGCCATTGCTGCATCTTGTGGCGTCACGTTTGGTTTTATTATGTTCTTCCAAAATTCCACTATTTTTTTAATATCGTTTGACCTGTGCGGTTGCATATCTTCTATTTTTATTTGCGCATATTAAGTACTGTTATTATTTAAATATACTTCATTTCTGCAATATCTTTCAGGGTAATTAAAAAAAATTCGAATTATGACATGTCTTTGCGAGACGTGAGGTTCAAAATATTGCGACATTATACCACCAGAAATTCTGTTTACTGTTACGTTGTCTTCTTAACCTCTGTTACGACTTCTTAGGGTAGAAATTTCTTACCCGGCCTTAGCTGGGTAGACAAGCCTCTCATTTGCTACGTCTAATAGTATTCTATTAGACCTTAGAAAATTTGCTCCTATAAGAGCCTCGTATGGGAAGTTATCACATATAATAAAATTTGTCATAAAGTTTCTATTGTCTCTTTTTACGTTTAGGCGAATTGACCCTTTTGCATTTAATTTATGACCTGTCACGCTCGTTAAATTGGGATTATTAGGGTTCCTCTGTCGCCTAATATGCAGAGGCAACATATTAAATATGCATGAGCTTATGATGTTTACTGTAGCTCCGCTGTCAACTAAAGCCTTAAAGTAAATGTTTTCTACACAAAAATCCTTAAATATAGGTAACTTGTTATTAATATCACTAAAAGACAGCACTAATATTGTCTTGGACCTATTAAATATTCTGGGAACCCTCTGGGTCCAATTTATATTTCTGAGTGGCCTGAAACGTTTCCCTAAGGATTTATTCCATATGTCGGTGCCTGTTATAGATATTCAGACGTATTAAGTTCCGTAGGCATGTTTAAATGATTTACTTCTGTCTGTCTTCTCCATGTATTATTATGGTAACGTGAATGTTTTGTGTCAGTGCCGTTTTCTGGCGTTGCCTGCCAATGCCGTTGGCTTGCAAAATTTTCATTTCCCATCGGCAAATTTTCGTGATTTCTATATTGAATTCTTGCATTATATTGGCCTTGGCGAGTATTTTGGTTTTCAAATCGGTAATTAATTTGTCTGTTGGGAGGAGGGTTATACAAATTTGGTTGGTATGCATTATAAGGTACTGATTGGCGCAATCCCCCCTGGCTATAGCCTATTGCATGACCGGTGCTAAAATTTGTTCTTCCGAACAAATGGTTGCCGTAATTTTGCGTGTTACCGACAGCAATTCTTGGTGTGCGATTGGTGACATAATGGCACTCTCTGGCGATATGGCCAACACGATTACAATTATAGCACCTTATTATTGTGGGGTTATTTCCATAATTAGATTGTTCAATAGGCTGAAAGCGTACTGTTTTCTGCCTAGCGGGTTCTGGCGTTCCGTTTTTTTGGCACTGGGGAGTTATCCCTTGAAAAGAAATTGGGGGATGCCTGATCGCCCTTGAAAATTAGGTTCGCGTTTGAATCGCCTAGGCTATTTATTTTTGCTTTACTATGATTAACCATCATTGTATCAACTTTGATTAATCGCTCTACCTCCTGAACTGCAAGATCCAACGTCTGAATATTTTTGGATATTACTACTCTATATAGTTTTGGGGGTAGCCCTTGCAAAAAGGTATTTAGTATGACTTTTTCATACAGTTGTCCTGAACCACTTCCGTATTTTGCTTCTACAGAAATGCGTATATTATCCAGGTATTCTCGTATATTCTGTGAAAAGTCAAAGCTCACTGCTCCGTGTTTTAATTTGTTTATGGAACTGGTGTCTATAAACCTATCTTTGAATGCTTTTAACAATTTATCAACCGTATTTATTGGCAAGCTGGCGTCGTTGCTTATAGTAGGTTCAATCTGCTTCAAAAATGTTAAGGCCTGGCCTTTTAATCATAGCAGGATCACGTCGACTAACGCTTCTTGCTGTGTTTTTGTGAGTTGTACAAACTGTGTCAATTGGGTATTAAATTCGTCAATATCTGATTGACCATTGAACTCCGGGATAGAGTTTGCTATCTTTTATTTTTCGTGACCAATTTCTGCACTATTAATTTTTCTTCTAAATCTTCAGACATTTTTTTTTTTGAATCAATTGAAATAAATTTATTTTTACTTAATCTATTTTGGGGATTGCTATTTTCTCCTATGAGATATAAGGGTTTTCCTGTCGTAGCTTAGCGGCAATAGGCCTAATCACTTTATTTATATGTCTGTATCTCTCCAATAATTAAATTTAAGTTACAAAGTTTCTATAGCCTAATTAGTTCGCAGTTTTCCTCCAATTTTCGACTCGCGCCATTTGTAGCGATAAAAAAGATTGATATTTGTAGCGATAGAAATTTCTCCGATAGCGCCACTTATAACGCTGGAGATTGTGTCAACTAGGCTAGCGCCGCTCTCAATTAATGGGAGAAAATTGAACATGTAGACATATAAATGTGGCCTCTTTTTTCTCGAGCTATTTGGATATCCGATTCCTTTAGGAGCGTTTACCTTGGAGACATACGAACTAATTACCTATTATTAGACTAGACGCAGACATATAAATTAAATAAACACAGATAAAAAGGCAATAGATTTATTGACTTATATATTTAGATGCACAGCAATAGGTCACTTCAAATGACAATAATGGTGACCGAGATGAAAGAGTTTAAGACTTCTATCTCAATGGACCTGCTTCAACTTTACGAATCCTTCAAAATCTGATTTACGAATTATCTCAAAAAGCACATATACCCCACTATCAAAACACAGCTTTTCAGTCCTGTGCCATGAGGACTGGCTCACCATTGGCCCAATAGGACCAAGGATGTAAATCTTTCTTCCAATGAGTTCTTTTAAATATGTTTGATGATTCAAGTGTTCACACGGTTTTTTGCCATTTAAACTTTCTTAGAAATATTGTGCATAGCATTTTTTGCTACTAATTATCTTAGCGACATTCGAACGACTAGCGTCGTTGTTTGACTGAAGCTAGAATGCAATTTCTCTTTTTGCTGATTAAGAATTTAGACTCTTGGAAGCGGTATTTGAACTCAATTAGGGGACGTTTAATTTCTGCCCGAATCATCTTTGTAAGGAAAGAATCTTTTATTTTAAATATATCGCATTTTACTCATGGTACACTGTTTGATGTTACTTTAGTTCTCAAATGATTCATCCGTGTGGTGTCGATAATCTGCCATAGAGCACCACAGGGAAAACCGTATCGTGTCTATGAGGAAGCATAGCATATGATTTGAACAGTCACTGGCATATTTCATATCATTTTGAGCAAAAGTTGGAGGGGGGTAACTTAAAAGGCAATGTTACTTTTCCATGGATAGCTAAATGCCAATTGAATAAACCCTTACCATACTCAATTCAAACATTACATTAACCCATTCGAACAACAGATTTTATTTTCACTGTCCTCGCTGCGTTAACAGTAAACAACAAGTCGGCGTTGGAGGATCTATTAATGTAATATTTAAGTAGAGGAGTACTTCATCAAACTTTTGTACCTTTGCTTAAGGTTAGAAGGACTCATGGCTAGGGAGATGAATCCTAAAAGCATCTGAATTCATTGTAGGGTGGAGTCATAAAACCCGTCAAATTCATTTCGGAGAGGAATCATAAAGCTCTCGGTATCTATTGCATTTATGTGAAGCGTTGAAATTACAATTTTTTCAAAAAAAAATTCAAAAGAAAGAGTATTTTAAAAAAATGGAGGGGGCAAAAAAGTTGTGGGGGGGGAGGGTCTTGGAATGGGGTGGTAGAGGATCTTTGGAGGTTGAGGTTCTTGAGGTTAGAGTAATTGATGATTGCGGTTCCTTGATGCTTCAAACCTATTTTGCAAATGAATCGTGTTTGTAACTGCGCTTAGCTATCATTACTATTTTAATAAAATCAGAGTCGAAAGAAAGATAAAATAGGCTCAAAATCAAACATGTAAACAAGAATATTCAAATGAAGAAGTCATCTCGTTACCCCAAATTTACATGAGGCGAAAATATGTCTTCTTAGGCATTTCCATGTTTCTACTATACCTTAAATATTTCTACTATACCTTAAATATTGTTATTTATTTACATGTTTTAAATGCAATTCATCAGGATCTTAAGGGTCCGATACCTCAAATTATATCTTGGATAGGTCTGGGTATGATTTGGAAAATCCGGGTATGATTTGGAAGTTTTGCAAAAATAGAGATTAATTATATTTATTTTAAGTTTTAAACTTGTTCCCTACTTTAGCTAAAAAACCTTTTCTATTTGTTTAATTACATTTCGTAAAACTGGAAAGTCTCAAGAATCCAATAGTTTTGGTAACGTAAGAAAATTATCTCTGTTTAGATTTGATGCATAATTAAACAGTTAATGGTTACAAAGTGGGAGTAGGTAAAAGCATTTTTATATTGTTGCTTTATTTAAATGTTGTAGCAGGGGTGTTTGTAGATGAATCGTGTTTGTAGCTGTGCTTAGCTATCATTACTATTTGAATAAAATCAGAGTCGAAAGAAAGATAAAAATAGGCTCAAAATCAATCATGTAAACGAGAATATTCTCATTAAATCACTAAATTCAGTTACTAAATTTGTCTGACATTTCCTTTGCCCCCACCCTGTTTCATGTTTTTTTTTCAATCCATTTGTACTCTACCTTAAATATTGGTATTTATTTACATGTTTTAAATGCAATTAATCAGGATTTTAAGGGGCGATACCTCAAATTATATCTTGGATAGGTCTGGGTATAATTTGGAAAACAGCCAGAAGTTTTAAAAAATAGAGAGTAAATATATTTATTTGAAGTTTTAAACTTGTTCCTTACTTTAGCTGAAAAACCTTTTCTATTTGTTTAATTACATTTTATGAGCCTGTAAAGTCTTGAGAATTTAATACTTTTGGTAACGTATAAAAAAATTTATCTCTGTTTGGATTTGATGCGTAATCAAACAGTTAGTGGTTATAAATTGGAAGTAGGCAAAACCATTTTTATATTGTTGCTTTATTTAAATGTTGTAGCAGGAGTGTTCGAAGATGAATCGTGTTTGTAACTGTGCCTAGCTACCATTACTATTTGAATAAAATCTGAGTCGAAAGAAAGATAAAAATAGGCTCAAAATCAATCATATAATAGAGAATATTCAAATAAAGAAGTCATTTCGTTACCCCAAATATACATGAGGCGAAAAATATTTTTTTTAGACATTTCCATGTCCCCCCCCCTTTTTTCATGACTTTGCAATCCATTTGTACCATAACTTAAATGTTGTGATTTATTTACATGTTGTAAATGCAATTAATCAGGATTTTAAGGGGCCTATACCTGAAAGTATATCTTGGATAGGTCCGGGTATGATTTGGAAAACATACAGAAATTTTTAAAAATAGAGAGTAATTATATTTATTTTAAGTTTTAAACTTGTTCCCTGCTTTAGCTGAAATACCTTTTCTGTTTGTTAATTTCTGTGTCTCAAGCGCGTCACTTAGGAACAATAAACTATTCAACGTTTTGTAAACGGTTTTCAAACTGTATCTAGTCAGTAGAAATTTAATTTAGCAGATCGGTCAAAAATATGCTTTGAAAATTGATGTTTCCATCTTAATTTTCAAAATGCTTGTAATTTCTTTTAATAGTGATTTTATTGCTAGATTTTTGCATGAATAGATGAAGTACCTAAGGCTAGTAAATGAGAAAGTCATAATGAGGAAACATTTTAGGACAGGGGGGGAAGGGGAGCTTTTAAAAAAAGGATAACAGTCTAAATTGTCATATTTCATAATGTTGTGCAAAAATTGTCTGAATTGGATGTTCAAAGCATCCGCTTGTCAAAGTCCCGAAAGATGAGGTCAGAAATGACGTTTTGATAACTTTTTGTTTACACATTCATAACTCTTAATGGAGCCTTTATATTGAAAATTGGGGGTGTCCCCCAAAAGAAGTTGGCGGAAGGGGCCCTTAGGAGGTTGGGGCCCTTAGGAGGTTAGGGTCATTGATGACTGTGGCCCTTGATGCTTCAAAACTAAAATCATCTCACTAGTTGATTTTTTAGGATTTCTACGAATTATTCTGAATGTTTTTATTAGTTTCAAACTTTATATAGATATCGCTGCTTAAATGGTACTTGTGTATTATACAGAACACAGTCGAAAACCGCCCGAATAAAAATAATATGTATCTCTTAATAGAGTTAGCAGTCCCTGAGATGCATTACCTTTTTCGTTTCTACTTTGAAATCCACTAAAATGTCAATTAATCTCTAACGTTTCCTATGTTCTGGCAACTGTGCACAGACACATTTTAATTTCTCATGAAACCTTCCAAATTTATGAACATGTCTCATGGAGAAAATGTGTCAAACAGAAATTACGTTATTTTAAAAGAAATCTGGTCTTATGTCACTTCCCGTTAGTATTTCTAGCTCTTTGATTGGTTTAAAAAGAAGCACGTGATCTTGTTCGTATACGGACTCTAGTCCTCTGATTGGCTGGCATCTTGCTCGTATCACGCTGGTTACTCTCTCCCTACTCACATCAATGTTTTAAAATCTAATGTTTTCAATATCGTTTAGAAAACAAAGGATATTAAATTAAATATTTAGCGCACTTTAACTGAATCAAATGAAAATCTGTACATTCAGTTTGTGAA
This sequence comes from Artemia sp. Qi Xiang Cuo, assembly GCF_049724085.1. NCBI lineage: Eukaryota > Metazoa > Arthropoda > Branchiopoda > Anostraca > Artemiidae > Artemia > Artemia sp. Qi Xiang Cuo. Next base: position 47,729,146 of record NC_142810.1, read on the forward strand.
AAGGGTATCTCTGTAATACCTTAACAACGGATAAAGGTGTTAAGTTGAAAAAAATCAGGAAATATTGGACGGGACATTGAGACTGTTGTTATCCTGATTTTTCAAAGTGTATACCTCTATATGACAAGAATTGCTAAGGGTATTAATTTGATTCTTACAGAGAATATTGATGGGGATTTTGAACTAAATAAAAAAGAAACCATGTGCGTAATCTCTGACGTTTTCTATGTTCTGGCAACTGTGCACAGATACATTTTAAATTCCCATGAAACCTTCCAAATTTATAAACATGTCTCATGGATAAATTGTGTCAAACAGGAACTACGTAAATTCAAAAGAAATCTGGTCTGATGTAACTTCCCGTTAGTATTTCTAGCTCTGTGATTGGTTTAGAAAGAGGCACGTGATCTTCTTCGTACACGGATTCTAGTCCTCTGATTAGCTGTCATCTTGCTTTTATCGCGCTGGTTACTCTTTTGCTACTCACATCAATGTTTTAAAATGGAATGTTTTCAATATCGTTTAGAAAACAAAGGATATTAAATTAAAATATTTAGCGCACTCTAACTGAATCAAATGAAAATCTGTACTTTCAGTTTGTGAAAAGGGTATCTCTGTAATACCTTAACAACAGATAAAGGTGTCAAGTTGAAAAAAAAAATCAGGGAATATTGAATGGGATATTGAGACTGTTTTTATCCTGATTTTTCAAAGTGTATACCTTTAAATGACAAGAATTTCAAAGGGCCTTAATTTGATTCTTACAGAGAATATTGAAAAAAAAAGAAACCATGTGCATAAAACGTTATTCTTAATATCTCAATATAATATATAATACGCCCAAAAGAGTTTCTAGCGTTCTTTCCATCTGGAAAGAATCTGGAAAGAATGTTCTTTCCAGAAAAGAGTTTCGCGCTCTTTCCAGATTATCGAAAGAGCGCGAACGCAACACCTCAGAAACAGCTAAGGGTATGAGTTTAAAAGTTTCAGTGCATCTTATTTGGGGTATTAAATTAAAGTAAAAGACGGTATTTTCATCCTACTTGTCAAAAGGGGACATCTGCGATATCTTTGGAACGATTAAGTGTAATGTGTTGAAATTTTCTATTGAAGATCTAGGAATTGTTGAACACAATCAAAAGACATTATAGTTCAATTTCAGTTCAATTGATTTGATTACAAAATGGTATAGAACATAACATTAGTCCAAGTGGCTGCTCAAAGAAAGATATGAAAGCACTTGAACTGGGCGACCATATATATAACAAATGCTTAACAAACGAACAGAACAAACAAAAAAAAAGGAAAAAAAGCATCCAAATTATGACCAATGTTTAATCATGAAAATAAAAAAAAGAGAAAAGAAAAAGAAAAAAAAAATCTATGAACTAAGATCCAAAAGAAAGTTTATCATTTTTCTCTTAAATAAAACAAGGCGCACCGCCACCCGAATGCTCTCTGAAAAAGGATTCCAAACCTCAGGACTTATATATCTGACAGAAAGACCTGCTTTAGTTCTACTATTGTATTCAGTGACTAGATTGTCAGCATAGAGGGTAAAATAACTATTATGTGATTTTTTTCTCTGAAAAAAAACATGAAACATATCTGTACTGATACACTTCCGACACTGACGCGAGAATATTCATGGTCGGTAGACTCGAAGTTGCCCAACGTTAAGCACTGTAAGTTAATCAAAAAATGCTTTAGAGTAACTAACTTCTTCCAAGTATCCACCAATAAGTTGTATGGCTTTGTTTTGAAGATTTTGTACTGGTTTAAATTCTGAATAAAAGTTGCTTGACCATATCACAAATCCATATCAAATACAAGGGTGGACTAATACATTCTATAAAAGTAATAAAATTTGCGGGGGTAAAAAAATTCTTAAAGGGATAGGCACACGTAGCTGATTTCGGGAACCGATTTCAGCAAGGGTATATTCCACGTCGAGTGATTATAATTAATGATGGTAAAAGGTGGGGCTTAGTGACGTTTTTCGGTGATTAATCATCATTAATTTCGTTCTAGACAAGGAATGTACTAGGGTTTTAGAGCTTCAGGCATTTAATTAATCGTATTTAATGATTATAATAAACTAATTGTAATTAATGATGATTAATCACCGGAAAACGTCACTAAGTCCCGCCTCTTAGCATCATTAATTATAATCACTCGACGTGGAGTACACCCTTACTGAAATCGGTTCCCGAAATCATGTATTCCAGGGTATATTCCACGTCGAGTGATTATAATTAATGATGGTAAAAGGCGGGGCTTAGTGACGTTTTTTGGTGATAATCATCAGTAATTATGTTCTAGACAAGGAATGTACTAGGGATTTAGAGCTTTAGGCATGTAATTAATCGTATTTAATGATTATCGTAAATTAATCGCAATTAATGATGAATAATTACCGAAAAACGTCACTAAGCCCCGCCTCTTAGCATCATTAATTAGAATCACTGGATGTGGAACACACCCTTGCTGAAATCGGTTCCTGAAATCAGCTACGTGTGCCTAGCCCTTAAGTGTCAAATTTCTTCAAGTCCTCGTACGGTTTTCGATCTGGGTAGATTATAATCTAGGTAGAAACCAAAGCATCAAATCTCGTGCACTTGTTTCACTGGTTCCTTCACAAACAAAATTTTTCCGTTAATGTATATTCATCTATGTTGTTAACATTCGTATCTGTAATATCTCAGGAACGGCTAATATACTAAGGTTGAAACTTTCAGGGAATGCTTGGGGAAAGAGGGATGTTTAGCTAAATCAAAAGGCACTATATTCATCCAAATTGTCAAAAGGGCACATCTAAAATATATCAGAAACCAGTAAAAGTCTTATGCTGAAACACTCAGGGCATGATGAGATATATCAAAACACAGTATGTGCCCCTAAGGTGTCAAAAGAACGTCTCTGAAATATCCCAGGAATGGTAAAAATATCAAGTTCAAATTTTCGGAGAACGTTGAACTAATACAAGAGAAATTATGTGCAAAACGACACTTCTGAATTGTCTCAGGAACTTCTAAGGGTATTAAGTTGGAACTTTCAAAGAATGGTGAGGAAAGTATTGAACAACGGCAAAGGACACTATGAGAATCAAGGTCACCGAAAGGAACCACTTCTAATGCGTACGAAACGTGTAAGCGTTATTAAGTCAAAAATATTGGAGAATGGAGGAGTAGAACATTGGATTAATCAAAGAGACATTAAGTGGGTCAGACAAAGCCACAAAAAGTCTAAAGTAAGACAAAGCCACAACATTTTGTTGTGACCACTCAACAATATCTCAAGAATGGGTTGCGGTATTAGTCTAAATATATCAGGGGAGGCTTAGGGAGTATATAGAACTAAATCAAAATACACTGTGTTAATTCAAGTTGTCAAAAGACTGCACCTGTAATAAATCAGAAGCAGCTAAGTCGGGGCAAACAGGATATTTCAAGAGGATATTGAACAAAATCAAAAGATACTAAGCGTATCTTGGTTGTCAAAATGGTACATACGCAATATCTTACGAGCAGCTATGATTATTAAGTTGAAACTTTCAGGCAAAGTTGAGGGGAACGTATAACTAAATCCAATGACATAATTACCATTCAGGTCGTCAATTTTTGTGCACTTGTCGTATTTCAACAACAGGTGAGGCATGAAGTTGAACTTTTTATGAAATATTGATTGGGATACTGAAAAATATCTAAACTCACTATTTATAGTAATGTTGTCAAACGGCGTGTGTAAAATGTCTCAGGAATGCCTAAGGGTGTTAAGTTGAGCTTTTCAGAGAATGTGGAATGGGACACTGAGCTAAAGCAAAAGGCACTTTTCGAATCTAGATTGATGAAAGGGAATAACATTCTAGGTATGGAAATGGGTAAAAATTAACAGCTTAAGGGATCCATCTGAAATTCAGAAGAAATATTTGATGTTCAGATCAAATAAATTCTCAAATTTGTCGAGGTAGACTCAATGGATCTTATTTGGGACAAACTTTTGCCAAAAAATGTAGTTATATTGATTCTTTGTGTGAAATAGTCCTTTTGTTTATTGATCTACTGAGCTTTTTTTCAGGGTATCAATTAAAGTCACTGAACGAAAGAAACCTTGACTTACTTGACTTGACTTAGGGCTCCTGCCGCGTTGAGGGTGGCGTAGGAAGTGTCTTAACTCTGCTCCTCCAGGCTGACCGGTTTGGTGCCAAGATTGGGGCCTCATCGACAGCAATGTTGTCCATCTCCAGGAATTTATTGAGACTATCCTTCCACCTGGTCCGGGGTCTGCTCCTTGGGGGACCAGTAATGACCTTTGGGTCGAAATAATAAATTATTCTGGCTGGGGTTGTCGTCCGCACACATAGGAGGTGTCCAAACCATCTGAGAGTGCGCTGTGATATCTGGATGGAGAATGGCACTTGGGAGGTGGGCGTAAGTAACCTTGCGTTGCTCACAAAATCATCCCACCGAAGCCCTTCAATCCGACGGAGCTGTTTCGTCTGGCAGGTGTCTATCATATTGAGGGTTGTAGGCTTAAGGGGCTATCCATTGAATCTTGATGAACAACTTCATAATTCAACAATTTCTTATAGTTGCGCTTTATCTTTACTTTTGAAGGACTATGGATAGTATTTATTATTATTTCTGAATAAGTTTGGAACTGTGACTAAACCTTTTTGTCTTGGTAATGTTTTTCAAAACGTCATTTTTCAATCTATTGCACGAAAGAGAAAGGGGAGGCATTCAAGGAGAATGTACAAGGTCGGGGATTTTAGGTCAAGAAGATTTCAAAGTCATACAATACAAACAGTCACAATTTTTGTCACCATATGCCGCCTCACTATGGTGCTTCACAGAAAATTTTATGCTAAGCATATGGATTCAAGTACTTGCTTTCAAATGAGCTCTTAAACAGTTTTCTATGATTTTTAAGCACCCCAATACTTATGTCCTGAGTGTCCTCCTGGGCCACGTTGGGGCTATTTTCTTTACACGTTGATGGATCAGCTCTCTCTAGGAAATTCGGTCACCTTCTTAATTTGAAAGTTGCAGGAGTCTGTGTACGAAGTTGTCTCATCATCTCTTCCTTGGTCTGCCAGGGTGGCGACTGGCGTATACTCTACATTCGAAAATAGCTTTTGCAGTTGCGACTTCTCCATCCGGTGAACGTGGCCAAAATATCTCTAGAGTATTGTTGTTTTTCGCTTCAGCTGTTCCTGAAGTTCTTGGTTAGAGACTCTGTCGAGGAATGTTATACCGGTTATACGGTGGATGCATTTTGTTTCGAATCCTGAAATTTTTTGCTCGTCCTCCAGTTTCAGAGTCCACGTTTCGTAGGCCTATAGGGCAACAGGTCGGAGTAAGGCGTTGGAGAGTCGTAGCTTTAGTTGTATTGATATATTCTTATTCTTGAAGACGATCAGCAGGCTCTTGGAGATTGCACTTCCCAGTGTAACTCTTCTTTTTATGTCGTTACTGCAACTATTGTCTGATTTTAAGAGGCTCCCTAGGTATACGAAGTGACCGATTCAACTACTTCGCCACTTACTATAACATGAACAGGAGATGGGCTGGGGTCTCTTATTGTACGCTGATCTTTCGTCTTCTTCGGATTTATGGTTTTGCCAAATCTGTTTGCTGCGGATTCTAGTTCAGAAGCTTGGGCATGTAATCTCAGTGCAATTTGAGCAAGCATATTGAGGTCGTTGGCATAAGCTAGGTTGTCTATGGATACTCTGCTAATGGTCCGGCCTATTTTATTTTTTATTTGGGATTGGACACCGTGGAAGAATAGCTTGAATAGTTGAGGAAAAAGTATGCAGCCTTAAAACACAACCGGAGTCGTTGCAAACTCTTCTCTATGCCCTTCCTGAGTCTGAACGTAGCTGCAGAAGTTATAGTACATATTTTGGATAGTGCTGATTAAGTTTTCGGGCATACCGTGGTGTGCCAGGATTTGCCATTGCCCGTTTTGCCATGCAAGATCAAATGCCTCCTTAAAATCAATAAATATTTATAGGATTTCTTTACCGAACTCAAAATACTTTTCCCCAAGTTGTCTCACTTCAAAATCTGATCTATGGTAGATCGTCCAGGGCAGAAACCGGCCTGATAATTAACTATGACGGTTTAGGAGAATCCTTGTTAGAATTTTAGCTGGATGGCTAGTGAGGCTAATAGGTCAATGATTTTCGCAGTCGTTCCTTGGACCTTTCTTATGGAGTGTTACGATCACTGCTTTTGACCACTTACTTAGACTTAGGACTTCCCACGCAGGTCGGCGCATAAGGCATCAACGATGCATCTTCATGATGACCTCTTCAGCGTCTTCGGCCAAAATTCATCACGGGGTGTTCTTGAGAGCGCTGCGTCTTGTTCTAGGTATAATCTAAGTGTAGCCTTATGTCGTCCTCAGCGTCAAACTCCTGGAAGAGTTCAACAGCAAACACCATGTGGCAGATAATTGCTGCCCATTCTAACCATATGTACCAATATCTCCCTTGACCACTTATGAGTTTATCAATAACGAGTGATTGTTTAGTCTTCTCCGTAATAAATGAGTTGGTAATTTTGTCCGCCCTGTTGATTACAAGAATCCGTCGAACCCAAATTATCTTCAAAACTTTGGATCATTTTCTCTAGCTGTTTTGTCAACGCCCAGTTTTCAGAATCATACATTAGTACTGACAGAAGATTATTATTGAAGAGCCTCAATTTCAGCTTCAAAGAGAACGTGGTATTTCTCGAAACGTTTTTTAACTTATCAAAGGCATTTCCTGCGCACGCGATACGTACACGCGTATATATTTGCACATTAGGGGGTGAGGTTAAGTTTAAACTTACCTCTCATTTGCATCATAAATAAGCTTTACCCCCACCCCCCTAGTGTGCAAATATATACCCTAAATTGATATATATAGGGATGGGGGTAAAATTCCTTTCCGAAAAAAATGATTATTATATTCGTAATGAGCATAAAAAAAGACATCGAGTAGTATGTTTACTTTATTCGTAATTCAATAATATGAACTGCCGAAAATTTACCAAATGTACTTTACCCTCACCCCCCTAATGTGCAAATATTTACCCTGTTTTTGCATATATAGGGGTCAAGGTGAAATTCAGTTCCGACAAAAACGGTTGTTATATTTGGTAAGAGTATTAAAAAAGTCATCGATTAGTATGTTCACTTTATTCGTAAATCAATAATATGAACTGCCGGAATTTACCTCTGTTCGTTTCATGTTTTAATCTCGCTCCTTACTTTCAGTTAAAAAAACTTGTTTTTCTATCTTTTTTAAGTATAAGCAACACCTTTCACTACAAGTAAGTGCAATGTATCTATGGAATTCTAGGAGTTTATGTTCCTTCCTATGCTATTCTAGGAGTTTATGTTCCTTCCTATGCTATTCTAGTAGTTTATGTTCCTTCCTATGCTATTCTAGGAGTTTATGTTCCTTCCTATGCTATTCTAGGAGTTTATGTTCCTTCCTATGCTATTCTAGGAGATTATGTTCCTTCCTGTGCTATTTGGGGAGATTACGCTCCTTCCTATGCTATTCTAGGAGTTTACGTTCCTTTCCAAGCAAAGTGAACAAACACGTTTTGGAACTATGGTTGAGAATGTATAACGCAGACAGATGGGTTTTTGAAGCACTTTCATCATAACATGTTTTATTTTTTTTTTTATCAGAAACTAGAAATTGTCAACCTTTTCAAAGAGAGTGAGTGGAACCTGTCAAAGAGTTTAATAACCTCTAGCTTAAAGGCATCTCATCGAGTTTGATTAAGAATGCAACATGTCTAGAAGTGATGCCATATGCTATTGAATCATTTACCAAAAAAATAACTCTATTTGCAAAAAAAGGGTTTAGCATTTGCGAATTGGACTCTATGAATGATATTAATTAATGTTTGAATAATAGGAGCATGAATGATTCTAATTAGTGATTGGATCGTATGAAGATGGAGAAAAAGGGTTAAACTGATTAGCAGTAAAGGTAACCCCGAAGAGCATGTTAACTCTTAGCTTATTTATTATAAATTTGGAACAATATCAATCTATGGAAATGGTTAACGATGATAAAATGGTCTTATGACTTGACCTAGCTTTACTTCTTCGATGTGTTCTGTATAATACAATAGTGGCGTTGAACAGTGTTGTCAATTTAAAATAGAGTTTAACGTTATAGTATACTAAAAAGTTGATACTAAGAGAGATGTAGATGGCAAGGAAAAAATTTTAAAAATGGATAGCTTTACTTCTTCGATGTGTTCTGTATAATACACAAGTGGCATTTGAACAGTGTTGTCAGTTTAAAATAAATTCTAACGTTATAGTATACTAAAAAGTTGGTACTAAGAGAGATGTAGATGGCAAGAAAAGAATTTTAATAATGAAATTCAGAACAAACCTTAGAAATCCTAGCAAATCAAGTAGTAAGGTGTATGTGAGTACAAACCATCAAGGATCATAAGCACTAACGACCCTAACCAGCAGAAACATCAACCCCCCAAAGGCTCCTATCCCCAAAATCGAAGGGGGGCCCCCTCCCGTCCAACTTTTTTTTTTAACATGATATATTTTTTCAAATTTTTTTACATGTCTTCGAATGAGATGAAACATACTTAAAACAAACGAAAAATCACATTTAATATTTTCCAAGCTCAAAATGAGAATGGTATAGACATGTTAGTCATGACCTTTACTATTAAAAAAATAATGTTTGTAGTAGCACTGTTTTTTATTGGACTAAAAATTTTTTTGGACTTCGGAATTATTCAACTTTTTTTGCGTATCTTAAAATGACATAAAATATTCTTACGGCTCTAAGAATTGTACTCTATGCTTGCTCAGAGACACAATGCAGCTTTCCCACTGGTACTTTATGGCGTGTTATCGACACTATCTAGTTTATTGCATGTATTAAATCATTATTTTTCTACGCGATGGAACGATAAACACATAAGTCATATCTTTAAAAAAAAGGGAAGATGGAGCATTTTAATAAAGTGTGTTCACATGACAATGTTATTGTAGCATTGAATGCCAACAAGGAGAAGTATTTAAACTATGAAACAAGTATAAGTTGTAGCACTATTGGAAATGTATGCATGCATTGTCAGGACAGTAAGGAATTAAATTTCTTTGGAGTGCCGGAAAAAATCAACTCTTATGTTGGTGGATATGCAAGATTGAGATCTTCAGAGATGATTGCACTCAAAGAGAATGCCACCATAAAAATAATCGTTGATGATAAATGACAACTCCTTGCTACTGTTGCAGGTAACACATTACCTGCTGATACATCCTATCGTCAGCTTTCGGGTATTAGCATTCAACGAAAGATCAAAAAAAGAAATGCCTACTCTTCTACTAATATCATAAACAATATCTTGTCTATGTGCCGAAACTGTTACATGTGTAAAAAATATTGTGATAATAGACAGTGAAATTGCCAGAAAAATAAAAAGGGCATTGGTAGAAAATATCACTATGGAATATAAAGATGAATCGATGAAAAAAAAAGTACCAGCAAACGTTACTGCCATTGATGAAACAGTCAATGAGCCAAATAATACCCAAAACGAAAAGCATATTGAGCCTGTCGATGACACACCAGCAAAAGTTGTGTATGACTCAAAATGGAATAATGATTATTCTACTGATTACGAACTAAGAGAAGACAATAACTACAATATCAAAAGAGAACATGGTAAACTATTTTAAGGAACGGATTCAAAATGTGCATCTTTTGTCGGATATGCTGGATAAAATTGACAAAATCTAAGTAACAGATTGAATAAATGCTTTATCAACATCATTTGTTGGATATGATGGATAAAATTGACAAAATTTAAGTATCAGAGTGATTAAATGCTTTATCAGCATCCTTTGTTGGATATCTCGGATAAAATCTAAGTATGAGAGTGGTTAAATTCTATGTCAACATCCCTTTCTCGGATGCATGGGATAAAATTGATAAAATCTAAGTATCAGAGTGAATAAATTCTTTATCAACATCCTCTAAATGCATTATCAACATGATTTGTCAGGTATATCGGATAAAATTGACAAAATCTAAGTATCAGATTGATTAAATTCTATATCAACAATCCTTTCTCGAATACATGGAATAAAATTGACAAAATCTAAGTATCGGATTGATTGAATTCTATATCAACAACCCTTTCTCGAATACATGCGATAAAATTGAAAAAATCTAAGCGTCAGAGCGAATAAATTTTTGTATATCAACATCCATTGTCAGATACATCGAATATAATTGACAAAATCTAAGTATCAGAGTGAATAAATGCTTTGTCATCATCCTTTGTCGAATATATCGGATAAAAGTGGCAAAACCTAAGTACCAGAGTGAATAAATGCATTATCAACATCATTTGTCGGATATGTCAGTTAAAATTGACATGTCGGATAAAATTGACGAAATCTAAGTATTAGAATGAATCATTTTTTTTTCTCAATATCTTTTGTCAGATGCATCGGATATAATTGACAAAATCTAAGTGTTAGAGTAAACAATTTTTTTATCAACATCCTCTGTCAGATACATCGGATAAAATTGCCAAAATCTAACTATCAGAGTGAAGAAATACGTTACCGTAATTACCTTCCAAATATGTCAGACAAATTTTATTATCAGTAAAACATCTTAATTTGTTTAAAATGAAGTACGAAGGTCTTACAAAAAACACAAAAATAATATAAGAGTGAATAAGTTACTAACCAAAATCATTTGTCGGATATATCATTTTGATAAAATTGTAAGAAGGTAAATAAGTAAGTAACAAACTCTTTCCTGAATTCACCTCTTGGATACAAAATACAGAAATTTAATTCAGGAAATTATGAAAAAAAATTGAACAAATTCTTTATTAACATTCATTATCGATTGAAGTCGCTTCCTAGACAGACAATACAGCAATTTAGCAAAATCTAAGATTAAGAGTGATTAAATTCTATATCAACATCCATTTCTCAGATACATAGGAAAAAGCTGACAAAATCTAAGTGTTAGACTGAATAATTTTTTTTATGAACATCTTTTGTCATATAGATCAGATAAAATTGACAGAATCTAAGTGTCAGAGTGAATAATTTTTTTTTATCAACATCTTCTTTCATATACATCAAGTAAAATTGCCAAAATCTAAATTTCAGAATAAATAAATGCTCTAACAACATCCTTTATCGGATATGTCGGATAAAATTGACAAAATCTAAGTTGCAGAGTGACTAAATTCTATATCAACATCCTTTTATCGTATACATAGGATAAAATTAACAAATTCTAAGTGTTAGAGTGAATAATTTTTTTTTTATCAACATCCTTTGCCAGATACATCGGATAAAAATGACAAAATCTAATTATCAGCGTGAATAAATTCATTATCAACATCCTTTGTCGTATATGTCGGATAAAATTGACAAAATCTAAGTATTAGAGCGAATAATTTTTTTTAACAACATCTTATGCCAGATACATCGAATAAAATTGATAAAATATAAGTGTCAGAGTGAATATTTTTTTTATCAACATCCTTTGTCAGATACATCAAATAAAATTGATAAAATCTAAATTTCAGATGAATAAATGCTTTAACAACATCCTTTATCACATATGTCAGATAAAATTGACAAAATCTAAGTATCAGAGTGAATAAATTCTATATCAACATCCTTTTCTCAGATACATAGGATAAAATTGACAGAATCTAAGTGTCAGAGTGAATAATTTTTTTTATCAACATCCGTTGCCAGATACATCGGATAAAATTGACAAAATCTAAATTTCAGAATGAATAAATTCATTATCAACATCCTTTGTCAGATATATCGGATGAAATTGAGAAAATCTAAGTATCATAGTGAATAATTTTTTTTATCAACATCCTTTGCCAGATACATCGAATAAAATTGATAAAATATAAGTGTTAGAGTGAAATTTTTTTTTATCAACATCCTTTGTCAGATACATCAAATAAAATTGACAAAATCTAAATTTCAGAATAAATAATTGCTTTAAAAACATCCTTTATCGGATATGTCGGATAAAATTGACAAAATCTAAGTATCAGAATGACGAAATTCTATATCAAAATCCTTTAATCGGATACATAGGATAAAATTAACAAATTCTATGTGTTAGAGTGAATAATTATTTTTATCAACATCCTTGGCCAGATACATCGGATAAAATTGACAAAATCTAAGTATCAGCGTGAATAAATTCATTATAACAAATTCTGAGTGTTAGAGTGAATAATTTTTTTTATCAACATCCTTTGCCAGATACATCGGATAAAATTGACAAAATATAAGTATCAGCGTGAATAAATTCATTATCAACATCCTTTGTCGTATATGTCGGATAAAATTGACAAAATCTAAGTATTAGAGTGAATATTTTTTTTAACAACATCCTATACCCAATACATTGAATAAAATTGATAAAATATAAGTGTCAGAGTGAATATTTTTTTTTATCAACATCCTTTGTCAGATATATCAAATAAAATTGATAAAATCTAAATTTCAGATGAATAAATGCTTTAACAACATCCTTTATCGCATATGTCAGATAAAATTGACAAAATCTAAGTATCAGAGTGACTAAATTATCTATCAACATCCTTTTCTCATATACATAGGATAAAATTGACAGAATCTAAGTGTCAGAGTGAATATTTTTTTTTATCAACATACTTTGTCAGATACATCAAATAAAATTGACAAAATCTAAATTTCAGAGTGAATAAATTCATTATCAACATCCTTTGTAGGACATGTCGAATAAAATGGACAAAATCTAAGTATTTGAGTGAATATTTTTTTTTGTCAAAATCCTTTGCCAGATACATCAAATACAATTGATAAAATATAAGTGTCAGAGGGAATAAATTTTTTTATCAACATCCTTTGTCAGATATATCAAATAAAATTGACAAAAATCTATATTTCAGAATGAATAAATGCTTTAACAACATCCTTTATTGGACATGTCGGATAAAATTGACAAAATCTAAGTATCAGAGAGACTAAATTTTATATCTACATCCTTTTCTCGGATACATAGGATAAAATTGACAAATTCTAAGTGTTAGAGAGGATAAATTTTTTTTATCAAAATCCTTTGCCAGATACATCGGATAAAATTGACAAAATCTAAATTTCATAATGAATAAATTCATTATCAACATCCTTTGTCGGATATGTCGGATAAAATTAACTAAATCTAAGTATCAGAGCGAGTATTTTTTTTGGTATCAACATCCTTTTTCAAATATATCGAATAAAATTGATAAAATATAAGTATCAGAGTGGATAATTTTTTTTATCAACATCCTTTATCAGATGCATCAACTATAGTTGACAAACTCTAAATTTAAGAATATATAAATACTTTAACACAATACTATATCGGAGATGTCCGATATATCAACATCCTTTTATCGGATACATAGGATAAAATTAACAAATTCTAAGTCTTAGAGTGAATAAGTTTTTTTATCAACATCCTTTGCCAGATACATCGGATAAAATTGACAAAATATAATTATCAGAGTGAATAAATTCATTATCAACATCCTTTGTCGTATATGTCGGATAAAATTGACAAAATCTAAGTATTAGAGTGAATATTTTTTTTTATCAACATCCTTTTCCAGATACATCGAACAAAATTGATAAAATATAAGTGTCAGAGTGAAAAAGTTTTTTTTATCAGCATCTTTGGCAGATAAATCGAATAAAAATTTACAAAATCTAAATATTAGAATAAATAAATGCTTTAACAACATCCTTTATCAGATTTGTCGGACAAAATTGACAAAGTCTAAGTATGAGTGTTATTAAATTCTACATCAACATTTCTTTTTCGGATACATAAATGAAAATTGACAAAATCTAAGTGATAGAGTGAATATTTTTTTTATCAACATCCTTTGCCAGTTACATCGGATAAAACTGACAAAATCGAAGCGTCAGAGTGAATAAATACATTATCAACCTCCGTTGTCAGATATGTCGGATAAAATTGATAAAATCTAAGTAACGGAATGACTAAATTCCATATCAACATCATTTTCTCGGATACATGGGATAAAATTGACAAAATCTAAGTATCAGAGTGAATAAATTCTTTATCAACATCCTTTAAATGTATTAACAACATCATTTGTCGGCTATATCGGATAAAATTGACAAAATCTAAGTATCAGATTGATTAAATTCTATATCAACATATCTTTCTCGGGTACATGGGATAAAATTGACAAAGTCTAAGTATCAGAGTGAATAATTTATTTTTATCAACATCTTTTATCAGTTACAACAATTATAATTGACAAAATCTAAATATGAGAAAGAATAATTGCTTTTTCAGCATCATTTGTCGGATAAGTTGAATAAAATTGACAAAATCTAAATATCAGAATGAATAAATGCTTTAACAACATCCTTTGTCGGATATGTTGGATAAAATTGACAGAATCTCAGTATCAGATTTATTACATTCTATATCAACATCCCTTCCTCGGATACATGGGATAAAATTGACAAAATCTAAGCATCAGAGTGAATAAATTCATTATCAACATCCTTTGTCGGATATGTCGGATAAAACTGACATAATCTAAGTATCAGAGTGATTAAATTCCATATCAACATCCCTTTCTCGGATACATGGAATAAAGTTGACAAACTCTAAGTATCAGCGTGAATAAATGCTTTATCAACATCCTTGAAATGAATTATTAGCATCATTTGTCGGCTATATCGGATAAAATTGACAAAATCTAAGTCTTAGATTGATTAAATTCAATATCAACATCTCTTTCTCGAATACTTGGGATAAAATTGGCAAAATCTATGTATCAGAGTTATTAAATTCTATATCAACATCCCTTTCTCAGATACATGGGATAAAATCGACAAAATGTAAGTATCAGAGTGAATAAATGCTTTATCAATATCCCTTAAATGCATTATCAACATCACATATCAGATATATCGGATAAAATTGAAAAAAATCTAAGTACCAGAAAGAATAAATTCGTTTTCAAAGTTTTTGTCGGATACATTAGATAACTGTCATAAAATCCAAGTTATATTTATTTTGACTTCATGCGTCTTTACGTTGAATTTAGGTTAGACCGGTTATAGATGGCAGCACACCCGCTCAGACACACAGTCATAGTGAGAGAGATATTCAAAAAGTTGAGTTAATCTAGGTTCACTTAGAGTGGCCAGACATGCATTGGAATAAGCAAACACCCGCCCAGACACACAGGCAAAAAGAGTGAGAGAGATAAAAACGCATACAAATACGTAGATTTAGACACAAAAACCGAGAAAGACATGGAGTGTATCCCGTGACGGTGCATACATAGTGAGAGAGACATGCAATGTCGACATAGCTTTATTTCACTTTTAAGGTTAATTTAGACTAGGTTACGTGCGCGCACGTAACTAGTACCCGAGAAAGGGATGTTGATATAGAATTTAATAAATCTTATACTTAGATTTTGTCAATTTTCCGATATAGCCGACAAATGATGTTGATAATGCATTTAAAGGATGTTGATAAAGAATTTATTCACTCTGATACTTAGATTTTGTCAATTTTATCCCATGTATCCGAGAAAATGATGATGATATGGAATTTAATCACTCCGATGCTTAGATTTTACCAATGTTATCCGACATATCCGACAATGGATGTTGATAATAAATTTATTCACTCTGACACTTAGATTTTGTCAATTTTATCCGATGTAACTGGCAAAGGATGTTGATAATAAAAAATATTCACTCAATCACTTAGATTTTGTCAATTTTAATCTATGTATCCGAGAAAAGGATGTTGATGTAGAAATTAATCACACTGATACTTAGATTTTGTCAATTTTATCCGACATATCCGATAAAGGATGTTGTTAATTCATTTATTCATTCTGATATTTAGATTTTGTCTATTTTTAGTCGATGTATCTGACAAAGGATGTTGATAAAAAAAAGCTTGTTCGCTCTGACACTTATATTTTATCAATTATTATTCGATTTATCTGGCAAAAGATGTTGATAAAAATATTATTCACTCTGATATTTAAATTTTATCATTTTTATCTGACATATCTGACATAGGATGTTGATAATGAATTTATTCACTCTGATACTTAGATTTTGTCAATTTTATCCGTTGTATATGGCAAAGGATGTTGATAAGAAAAAAATTTATTCACTCTAACACTTAGAATTTGTCAATTTTATCCTATGTATCGGAGAAAAGGATGTTGATATAGAATTTAGTCACTCTGATACTTAGATTTTGTCTATTTTATCCGAAATATCCGGTTAAGGATGTTGTTAAAGCATTTATTCATTCTGAAATTTAGATTTTGTCAATTATATTTGATGTATCTGACAAAGGATGTTGATAAAAAAATTAATCACTCTGATACTTATATTTTGTATCTATTTTATTCGATGTATCTGGCAAAATTTGTTGATAAAAAAAATTACTCGCTCTGATACTTAGATTTTGTTAATTTTATCCAACATATTCGACAAAGGATGTTGATAATGAATTTATTCATTCTGAAATTTAGATTTTGTCAATTTTATCCGATGTATCTGGCAAAGGATGTTGATAAAAAAAATTTATTCGCTCTAACACTTAGAATTTGTCAATTTTATCCTATGTATCCGAGAAAAGGATGTTGATATAGAATTTAGTCACTCTGATACTTAGATTTTGTCAATTTTATCCAACATGTCCGATAAAGGATTTTGTTAAAGCATTTATTCATTCTGAAATTCAGATTTTGTCAATTTTATTTGATATCTCTGACACAGGATGTTGATAAAAAAAAATTATTCACTCTGACACTCATATTTTATCAATTTTATTTGATGTATCTGATAAAGGATGTTGATAAAAAAAAAATTTCACTCTGATACTTAGATTTTGTCAATTTTATCCGACATATCCGACAAAGGATGTTGATAATGAATTTCTTCATTCTGAAATTTAGATTTTCTCAATTTTATTTGATATATCTGACAAAGGAGGTTGATAAAAAAAAATTATTCACTCTGACACTTAGATTCTTTAAATTTTATCCTATGTTCCGAGAAAAGGATGTTGATATAGAATTTTGTTCACTCTGATACTTAGATTTTGTCAATTTTATCCGATGTATCTGGCAAAGGATGTTGATAAAAAAAAATATTCACTCTAACACTTAGAATTTGTCAATTTTATCCTTTGTGTCCGAGAAAAGGATGTTGATACAGAATTTAGTCACTCTGATACTTAAATTTTGTCAATTTTATCCGCCATATCCGATAAAGGATGTTGTTAAAGCATTTATAGATTCTGAAATTTATATTTTGTCAATTTTGTTTGATGTATCTGACAAAGGATGTTGATAAAAAAAATTATTCACTCTGACACTTAGATTTTGTCAATTTTATCCAATGTATCTGACAAAGCATGTTGATAAGAAAATTTATTCAGTCTAACACTTAGATTTTGTCAACTTTTTTCTATGTATCCGAGAAATGGATGTTGGTATAGAATTTAATCACTCTTATACTTAGATTTTGTGAAATTGCTGTATTGTCTGTCTAAGAAGCGACTTCAATCGATAATGAATGTTAATAAAGAATTTGTTCAATTTTTTTTCATAATTTCCTGAATTAAATTTCTGTATTGTGTATCCAAGAGGTGAATTCAAGAAAGAATTTGTTACTTACTTACTTACTTACAATTTTTTCATAATGACATATCCAACAACGGATGTTGATAAAGAATTTATTCATTCTGATAGTATTTTCGTGTTTTTTGCAAGCCATTCGTACTATACCTTAAACGCATTCAGATATTTCCTTGATAAAAAATTTTTGTCCGACATATCCGAAAAATGATGTTTGATAAAGCATTTATTCAGTCTGATACTTAGATTTTGTCAATTTTATCCGATGTTTCTGACAGAGCATGTTGATAAAAAAATTATTCACTCTAACACTTAGGTTTTGTCAATTATATTCGATTCATCTGATAAAAGATGTTGAGAAAAAACATTATTCACTCTGACACTTAGATTTTGTCAATTTTATCCGACATGTCAATTTTAACTGACATATCCGACAAATGATGTTGATAATGCATTTCTTCACTCTGGTACTTAGATTTTGTCCTTTTTATCCGATATATTCGACAAAGGATGCTGACAAAGCATTTATTCACTCTGATACTTAGATTTTGTCAATTATATTCGATGTATCTGACAATTGATGTTAATATAAAAAAAATTATTCGCTCTGACGCTTAGATTTTTTCAATTTCATCCCATGTATTCGAGAAAGGGTTGTTGATATAAAATTTAATCAATCCGATACTTAGATTTTGTCAATTTTATCCTATGTATTCGAGAAAGGGTTGTTGATATAGAATTTAATCAATCTGATACTTAGATTTTGTCAATTTTATCCGATATACCCTACAAATGATGCTGATAATGCATTTAGAGGATGTTGATAAAGCATTTATTCACTCTGATACTTAGATTTTAGCAATTTTATCCCATGTATTCGAGAAAGGGATGCTGATATAGAATTTAATCACTCTGATACTTAGATTTTATTCGAGATATCCAACAAAGGATGCTGGTAAAGCATTTAATCACTCTGATACTTATATTTTGTCAATTTTATCCGTTATATCTGACAAATGATATTGATAAAGCATTTATTCAATCTGATACTTAGATTTTGCCAATTTTATCCAGCATATCCAACAAAGGATGCAAATTTTGAATCCGTTCCATAAAAAAGTTTACCATGTTTTCTCTTGATATTGTAGTTATTGTCTTCTCTTAGTTCGTAATCAGTAGAATAATCATTATTCGATTTTTAGTCATACACAATTTTTACTGGTGTGTCATCGACAGGCTCAATATACTTTTCGTCTTTGGTATTATTTGGTTCATTGACTGTTTGATCAATGGTAATAACGTTTGCTGGTACTTTGTTTTTCATCGATTCATCTTTATATTCCATAGTTATATTTCCTACCAATGCCTTTTTATTTTTCTGGCAATTTCACTGTCTATTATCACATTATTTTTTACACAAGTACCAGTTTTAGCACGTAGACAAGATATGGTTTATGATATTAGTAGAAGAGCGGGTCTTTCTTTTTTTGATCTTCCGTTGAATGCTAATACCCGAAAGCTGATGACAGGATGTATCAGCAGGTAATGTGTTACCTGCAACAGTAGCAAGGAGTTGTCATCTATCATCAACGATTATTTTTATGTTGGCATTCTCTTTGTGTGCAATCAGCTCTGGAGATCTCAATCATGCATATTCACCAACATTAGAGTTGAATTTTTTCGGTACTCCAAAGAAATTTAATTCCTTACTGTCATGACAATGCATGCATACATTTCCAATAGTGCTACCAGTTGTAATTGTTTCATAGTTTAAATACTTCTCCTTGTCGGCATTCAATGCTACAATAACATTGTCATGTGAACACACTTTATTAAAATGCTCCATCTTCCCTTTTTTTAAAGATATGACTTATGTGTTTATCGTTCCATCGCGTAGAAAAATAATGATTTAATATATGCAATAAACTAGATATTGTCGATAACCCGCCATAAAGCACCAGTGGGAAAGCTGCATCGTGTCTCTGAGCAAGCATAGAGTACAATTGTTAGAGCCGTAAGCATATTTTATGTCATTTTAAGATACGTAAAAAAAAGTTGAATAATTTCTAAGTCCAAAAAAAATTTTAGTCCAATAAAAAAAGTGCTACTACGAACATTATTTTTCAAATAGTAAAGGTCATGACTAACATATCAATAACATTCTCATTTTGAGTTTGGAAAATATTAATTGTGATTTTTTTTGTTTCGAGTATGTTTCATCTCATTCGAAGACATGTAAACAAAATTGAAAAAATATATCACTTTAAAAAAAATAATAAAAAAAAGTTTTAAAAAAATCAAAAAAAAAATTAAAAAAAATGGGGGGAGGGGGCCAAAAAGTTGGAGAGGAGGGGGGCGCCCTTCGAGTTTGGGGATAGGGGACCTTTGGGGGGTTGATGTCTCTGCTGGTTAGGGTCGTTGGTGCTTATGATCCTTGATGGTTCGTACTCACATACACCTTACTACTTGATTTGCAAGGATTTCTAAGGTTTGTTCTGAATTTCATTATTTTAATTCTTTTCTTACCATCTACATCTCTCTTAGTATCAACTTTTTAGTATACTATAACGTTAGATTCTATTTTAAACTGGCAACACTGTTCAAACGCCACTTGTGTATTATACAGAACACATCGAAGAAGTAAAGCTATCCATTATTAAAATTCTTTTCTTGCCATCTACATCTCTCTTAGTGTCAATTTTTTAGTATACTATAACGTTAAACTCTATTTTAAATTGACAACACTGTTCAACGGCACTTGTGTATTATACAGAACACATCGAAGAAGTAAAGCTAGGTCTAGTCATAAGACCATTTTATCATCGTTAACCATTTCCATAGATTTATATTGTTCCAAATTTATAATAAATAAGCAATGAGTTAACATGCTCTTCGGGGTTACCTTTAATGCTAATCAGTTTAACCCTTTTTCTCCATCTTCATACGATCCAATCACTAATTAGAATCATTCACGCTCCTATTATTCAAGCATTAATTAATATCATTCATAGAGTCCAATTCGCAGTTGCTGAACCCTTTTTTTTGCAAATAGAGTTATTTTTTTGGTAAATGATTCAACAGCATATGGCATCAATTCTAGACATGTTGAATTCTTAAACAAACTCGATTAGATGCCTTTAAGCGAGAGGTTATCAAGCTCTTTGACAGGTTCCACTCATTCTCTTTGAAAAGGTTGACAATTTCTAGTTTCTGATTTAAAAAAATAAGTAAATAAATTAAACATGTTATGATGAAAGTGCTTCAAAAACCCATCTGGCTGCGTTATACATTCTCAACCTTAGTTCCAAAACGTGTTTGTTCACTTTGCTTGGAAAGGAACATAAACTCCTAGAATAGCATAGGAAGGAACATAAACTCCTAGAATAGCAAAGGAAGGAACGAAATCTCCCCAAATAGCACAGGAAGGAACATAATCTCCTAGAATAGCATAGGAAGGAACATAAACTCCTAGAATAGCATAGGAAGGGACATAAACTCCTAGAATAGCATAGAAAGGATCATAAACACCTAGAATAGTATAGGAAGGAACATAAACTCATAGAATAGCATAGGAAGGAACATAAACTCCTAGAATAGCATAGGAATGAACTTAAATTCCTAGAATAGCATAGGAAGGATAATAAACTCCTAGAATAGCATAGGAAGGAACATAAACTCCTAGAATAGCATAGGAAGGAATGTAAACTCCTAGAATAGCATAGGAAGGAACATAAACTCCTAGAATAGCACAGGATGGAAGATAAACTCCTGGAATTCCATAGATACATTCTACTCAAGTAATTTGCTTTAAAATCTTCCAGTCCATAATATAAATTCATTTTTAAATTCTACCCAATACGAACAAACAAACTAAAATAATTTGTTTCTTTAAGTTACACGAACAGTAGTGGAAGAGAGAAAGAGAGAGTGGGGGGGAGGAGAAAGAGAGAGAGAGAAAGAAAGAAAGAGAGAGAGAGAGTGAGAGAGAGAGATACAAAAAATACAGAGCCAAGGTAAAACAAAAGTTGAGGAGGAGAGAAAGACACCTATAACGGTAACATGTTATAAACAATAAAAGCACGGATAGCACAACACAGACTGAACCAGAAAAAATAATATATCAAAACCATTAGAATCGTAAGATTTTCTTATTATTGGTTATGAAAATTATCTTGAAAGGGGTCATGGAAAGAAAATATGGAATGCTACATAAATTACAGATAGATAAGCTGGGTAGCATTAGTAAAAATAATGGGAATTAAAATGAGGTATATTAAAAAGTGTATGTTCTATATATTAAGGTTTATTTTTTGGCCCGACAAATTTTGACCCCATTGCAAAATTTCAGTTCTCAGATAATGCATAGAACAAGCAAATCCATAGTTTTAAATCACTTAAACACTCAACTTCTCTCTTTCCTTTTTTACAGAGTTAGCGTTCTATTGAAAACTGGAAAACAATATTTAATTATTATAAATTCCAAGCCTTGGATAAAACAACAAAATCCAGAGAAAAAAGGGGTTGTCCCCGAATTGCTCGTAAAGAAATAATTAAGGGAAATGGAAACTTCTTGGAACGCCGTAAAGAGGGAGGCTTTTAATGGATGGGGATGGAGGAGAAGCGTGCGTAGCTATGTTGGCCTCATGCAGCTTGGTGCTACAGTGAGTTGTTAGTAGTAGTAGTAGTAGTAGTAGTGGCAGTAGTAGTAGTAGTAGTAGTAATAGTAGTAGTAGCAGCAGCAGTACTAGATTGTTCACTAAAAGCTTATTCATTGCAATCAATAAAAAAATATCTCAATAATCGATAAAACGAGCCAATCGTAACCTCAGTGTTCATTACCTTAAAGCTTTCCTTATTTCCCTGGAGATATTCCCTTTCTTAAAGTAAATGTGAAATGTGGCGTAAAATGCTGACAGAAAGGGCAACGCCTTTTTTAAATAGGAAAAAAAATATTAGTGTCGAGCAGAAGCAGAATCTAAGTAGGAAAAATCACTACCGTATTAGAACAGTGCCCTATTTGTCTTCAATAGTGACTAGCTTAATTATGGAAAAGTATGAACATTTTTTGTATATCTTGTTTTAATTATTTTAATTTGTTACTCTTAATTGGATTTTTTAGACATTTCAAAATTAAAATGAACAATGGCATTAACATTTCGGTTAAAAATTAAAAACAATCTATTTAAACTTAAGAGCTTGTGAATCAAACAGTGATTATTCGCAAGATGAGCGGAGTGAAAGATTTGAAAACAGTGAAAACATTTTAAATATATTTTGTTTTCAGCAAATTGCAAATTATGTTCTTGTTTTAAGAAGGCGTGGGGTTGTCAGCCCTACTAATGTTAATTTTTGTTTCTTTAGAGTTTGACTGAGTTATTTATTGTATGATTTAAATAAAAAAAATACGATTAAAATGTTTTATTTTTTTTTTAATTTAATAAATTAAAAATTATTAAAACTTTAATGAATATATATCAGTATATGTCTACTAAACTGACAATCCACATCCATTTTTTTTTTCAGTAAAGTGCAAATTATATTCTGGTTTTGAGAAGGTATGGGGGTTGTCAAAAACATAATTTCCAGACCTTTCAATTACACTGAAAAAAGGGGCTATCCCAAAGTTTTTATTACATGTGTTTGGGGAATTGATTGGCGTAGGAAGGGGGCTTGTTGCCCTCCAGTCTTCTTTGACTAATAAAAAGGGCACTAGCCCTTTTTTACAATCGAATGAGCCTTTTTCGAAGTTTCTGCGACAGCAAATGGCCATCTCAAAATTTCTATCAGATGCATTACGGGAAAATACGAGGTTTGGAGGGGTTGAGGGTTATCCAACCTTCGATCACTCTGAATCTTAAAAAGGGCACTAGAGCTTTTGATTACCAATCCAACGAGCCCCCTCCAAAGTTTATATGACCCTTCTTTCTATGTGTACCTTATAAGCCCCCAGGGCATAACTTACGTTGCTCTGAGGGCTGTTGGGAATGGGGGGGGGGGAGGGTTGTCATCATCAAAGACATAATTTTTGGTCCTTTCAATTATGTTGAACAAAATCGCTGTCTAAAATTTTTTATTGAATGTATTTGGAAAAATAGTGGACCAGGGAGGGTGTTAGTTAAACTCCTATCACTTTCGACTATTAAAAATGGCCCGGACCTTTCAATTCTCAATCGACTGAATTTTTTTCGAAGTTTATACGACAATAAATGGCCATTTCAAAATTAAAATCAGACACATTTCGGGAAAATACGAGGTGTTGGGGGGTCCACCCTCCGATCACTCTGAATTTTAAAAAGAGCACTAAAACTTCTGTTTGCCATTTGAATGATCCCCTCCAAAAAAATATACGGTCATCCTTTCTATATACACCTTATGTGTCCCCAGGGCATAATTTACAACCCTTGCCCTGAGGCCTGTAGTTTGTAGTTAGCCTGCGATTGAGGCATCCTCAAAGGCATGATTTCGGGACTTTTCAACTACGTTAAACAAAAATGGCTATCTCAAAATTTGGATTGGATGTGTTTGAGGAAATGGTGGGCGTGGGAGGGGGCTCGTTGCCCTCCAATGACTTTCGACTATTAAAAAGAGCACTAGCCCTTTCAATTTCAAATCGAATAAGCTCTTTTCAAAGTTTATACGACAACAAATGCCAATCTTAAAATTTCAATCAGATTCATATTGGGAAAATCCGAGGTGTGTGGGGGGGGGGGGGTATAGGCATATCCACCCTTTGATCACTCTGAATCTTAAAAAGGGCACTAGAACATCTGGTTTCTAATCAAATGAGCCCATTCTGGAGTTTTTACGATCACCCTTTCTATATATACCTTATATGCCACCAAGGCATAACTTATAATCCTTGCCCTGAGGGTTGTGGGGGAGGGAAGTTGTCATCCTCAAAGACCTAATTTCCAGAACTTTCAACTGCGTTGAACAAAATGGCTATCTCGAAATATTAATTGGATATGTTTGAGGAAATGGTGGGAGTGAGAGGGGGGCTATTTGCCCTCCATTCCCTTTCAACTATTAACAAGGCACTAGCCCTTTCAATTTCCAACCGAATGAGCCCTTTTGAAGTTTTTACGACAACTCTTTTGATACGAAGTGCCCTGGTCTAAAAAAAATCTTTTCTGGAGAAAAACTATCTAAATACAATAAGACCGTTCTATTAAAGAGTTGAGGGCCTCCAATAAAGTATTTGGGAAGTGTCATAAGGCTACCCTAGATCAAAAGTGCTATAAAGCTTAAGAAAATTAGCTTTAAAATTTGGAAATCCGTTATCAATAAACTGTATCATATCACGTAATAAAATCGTTATCAGAACAAGATAGTAATGTCCAGTAAAAACCATTTCTTTTCGATTTCCCTGAGATCAAAAAGTTGTTATTTATTAGGAAATTCAATACTTCATGTTTAAATATCTGTCAATATCAATTGTCTGTGGTGATTGCCTATCCATATAAATTTTGTAGCAGTCTTCGGAACACGATAACTAGTTTTCTTCAGCATCTTCAATATTCATTTATTTGGAAGGGGGAGACATCTTGAGCTTTCTTAAAGCACTTTATTATGTGGAAGTCATAAAAATATGAAAGCAGGAAGGAAATTAGGCTCTCAATATTACAACATAAAGATTCATAGGGATTTTTAACTACAAACAAAAGGCTCGCTAAAATACTGTAGATGGTCAAATATCTTGGTTAAGAACATGGGATGTAAGTGTGGTTTTGTTAAAGTTCAATCTACCTTATTATATGATTTTTACGACAATATAATAAGTTCTTACTAATGTATTACTACCAACCATTATACCGTATTTCCTAGCCAGAGTTGTTGATATTATAAAAATTAATTAAAAAAAAAAACTTTCCGAAAAAGAAGTTTTGTAAAGAAAAATAAAGGCCATAAGAAATTTAATATCAGAAGAAATAGACACCTACAATAACTCAAACTCGCAACAACCAGAAATTACTATTAAAGAATAAATTAAACCCAAAAAGAAAATAAATTAAATAAACATTCATAGAAAAAAAAAACATACAAGAGGTACTAATGTAAATGAATAAATAAATCTCAAAACAAGTAAAGCTTAAGTTGAATATGCAAATTCAAGCTTAAAACAAACAAAAATATTTTGCTATTCAGGCATAATGAAACCCAAAACGAACAGAAATAAACAATAATAGCAAACAAACAAAAAATAGTTACTCACATAAGCGAGTAAATAAACCTTAAAACGAGTGAAACTTAAATTGAATATGCAAATCCTGCATGAATCGAATAAAAATCTCTACAAAGAAGAGTTTGGGTTTTGCCTCCTTCTTTCACTGTAAAAGTCTTAAACTTACTGCGTCATTTTTTCAATGTTGTAATATGAACAAAAGAAAGTATTTGTAATATAATTCCTTTAAATAAAGTGCCAACTACGCAGCAGGCCTTATACTTTTACCGTTAGAGAAACGGGCAGTAACCATGCTCTTGTTTGTAGTGAAAACACCATTCAGTAGAAGTACATAACCCCTACTCCCTGAAAACGACAGCAGTAACAACCAATCCTTGATCCAAGTCTCACTTGTGTTTGAATTCTGTTCTCAAATTATTATAATAAAAAAAAAATTATTATAATAAAATAACAAAATTATTATAATAAAAACAAAATTAGTTTTTATAATAAAAACTAATTTTGCAGAACTTTGTAGCCACTTACGTAAGATAATGATAATTACAAGTAAAAGAATTCGTTATTCAAGTAAGAGAATGATACTTTTCCCGTTAGGGAAAAGTATCCCGTTTCCCGTTTCTCTTTTCCCGTTTCCCGTTAGGGAAACGGGCATTAGCCATAATCTTGTTTGTAGTGATGAAACCATTCAATAGAAGTACATAACCCCTGCTCCCTGAAGATGACCGTGGTCTAACAACCAATCCTCAATCCAATTCTCACTTGTCTTTGAATTCTGTTCCCCCAATTATTATAATCAAAAAAAAGGTAAACTAATTTTCCAGAATTTTGTAGCCACTGAAGTAAGAGAATGATAATTCTAAATAAGAGAATTGTTTATTTAAGTAAGAGGATGACACTTTACCGTTTGGGAAACGGACAGTAACTATACTCTTGTTTGTAGTGTAGACACCATTCATTAGAACTACATAACCCAATTCTTTTGGTAAGAATTAGGGGAAAAATCCATCGAAAAGTTTTTTTTTTTAAATTAATTGTGTTCATTTTTTATTGCAAAAAGTTTCAAGCTTTTAAAAACTCCTTATTTCAAAATAAAATGTTTTGTTTTTACAGCATTAAACTTTCATCAAAGCATCAAAACTATTATCAAAATAACGATATCAAAGTACCAAAGTATCAAAGTAAAGAAAAAAATTCAAAGTAAACAAATTATCAAAATAAACAAACTATCAGAGCAACAATAAGCGGCTTAAACAACTTACAACCCTTGCACCGTAAATCAGGGTTACCACGTAAATCACTAAATCCAACTATAAAAGTAAACAAAGTATCAAAGTAATAATACTTAAGTTCCATAGCTTAGAGCCATTTCCCCGGGGCTGGGGGAGGAGCAAACCCCGGCAGCATAGTTATTTGGCCTTTGAACTATTTTGAACAAAATGTCTATCTCCAAATTTTGACCGGATGTTTTTGGGAAAGTGGGATGTGGGCTTGTTGGCCATTGATCACTTTTGACTCTTAAGAAAGAGCTAGAATTTTTAATTTCCGACCGAATCAGCCCACTCCAAAGTTAATACTACCACCCTTCCACAGAACCTTATATTCTAATAATGGGCAACTTACATAAGTTACAATCCTTCCTCTGGGGGATAGGAAAGATTTATCAACCCCTAAGTTATAGTATTTTGAATTTTGGACTATTTTGAACAAAATGGCTATTTCAAAATTTTGATAATTTGCATTTGGAGAAAAGGGGCACGAGGGGAAGGAGGGCTTGTTACTTTTTGATCACTTTCGACTCTTAAGAACTGTCAATTTACATAATTTACAATTCTTGTCCGAGGTGCAATGGAGGATTTTTCAACCCCTAATTTATAGTAATTTCAAATTAGGACTATTTTGAACAAACTGGTTATCTCAAAATTTTTATTGGATGTATTTGGGGAAAAGGCACGGAGGGGCTAGTTGCCCTCCGATCGCTTTTGAATCTTGAGAAGGGCACTAGAAATTCCAATTTACAATCGAATAGGCCCCCTCCGAAGGTGAGACGACCATCCCTTCAATTAAAAACCTTATATGCCCCCAGGGCACATTTCACAACACTTGCCCCCGGATCCTGGGGGAGGGCTGTTTATCCCTGGAGTTTTTGTTACATAAACTTTAGTCTATTTTGAACTAATGGATATCTAAAAATTCAATTGGATGTATTTGGAGAATAGTCGGTTGGGTGGGGCTATTTGCCATCGGATCACTTTTGACTCTTAAAAGGTGAATTAGAGCTTTTAATTTCTAATCATTTCAGTCCCCTCCAAAGTTTATACGACCACCCCTTCCATAAGAACCGTATATGCCCCCACGACATAAGTTACAGCCCTACCCCTGGCTCTGGGGGGGAGGGGGTATGTTGACAACGAAGTATTTGTTATCTTATCGTTGGGCTATTTCACACAAACTGGGTATCTCAAAAATTTGCATTTGATACATTTGGGGAAAAGTCTGTGCTTGTGTCAGGAGGGGGGGGGGGGGTAAAAATCTTCCGCTAACTTTTGACTCTTAAAAAGGTAGCTAGAACTTTCAATTTCAAAACAAATGAGCCACCTTAAAAGTTTACACGACCACTCCTTACATAAGAACTTTATACGCCTCCAGGGCAGAACTTAAAACACTTCCCCCGGGCTCTGGGTGGTTTTGTCGACCCCGGAGTTTTTTATTGTCTGATTTTTGAACTATTTTAAAAATTTGCATTGAATGCGTTTGGGGAAAAAGGGCTAGGGGGGGGGGGAACTAGTTGCGATTGGATCTCTTTTGACTCTTAAAAAGTGAACTACAACTTTCAATTTCCAATCAAATGAGCCCTCTCCTAAGTTTATACGAGCATCCCTTCCATTAGAACCATATATGCCCGCAGAGAATAAATTACAAAGCCTGTCCCCAGGAAATGGGGAGTTGTGTTGACACCGGAGTTTCTGTTATCTGACCTTCGAAATATTTTAAAAAAAATGGCTATCCCAAAGTTTTTATCAGAAGGGTTTTGAAAAACAAGGCGTGGAGGGGCTAACTACCCTCAGATTTTTATACTCTTAAAAAGTGAACTAGAACTATCAGTTTCCAGTCAAATGAGCTCTCTTTGAAGTTTATACGAGCATCCCTTTCATAATTCCAATATATGCGACATGGACAAAACTTACAACGCCTGCCCCCCAGGCCCTGGGGGGTTGTGTCGACATCTGAGTTTTTGTTATCTGACCTATAAACTATATGTTGTCTGACCTTTAAACTATCGGATGGGTTTTGGGGAAATAAGGGCGCGGGGGGGACTATTTGCCCTCCGATCTCTTTTGATTCTAAAAAAGTGAGCTAAAACTTTCAGTTTACATTCAAATAAGCCCAATCTGAAGTTTATCCTATCTCAAAATTTTTATAGGATAGATTTGGGGGGAAGAGGCGTGAGGCGGGGGGGGGGGGGGCTATTTGCCCTGGGATCTCTTTAGACTCTTAAAAAGTGAACTAGAACTATCAATTTCCAATCAAATGAGCCCTCTCTGAAGTTTAGTATCCCTTTCATAAGAACCATATATTCTCCCAGGGCATAACTTACAACGCCTTCCCCCGGGACCTGGGGGGTTGTGTCGACACCTGAGTTTTTGTTATCTGAACTTTGAACTATTATGAACAATATGGCTTTTTCAAAATCCTTATCCGATACAATTGGAGAAAAAGGGACGTGGGGGGACTAGTTGCCCTCTAATATCTTTTTATCTCAAAAACTGAACTAGAATTTTCAACTTCCAATCAAATGAGCCCTCTCTGAAGTTTATATGAGCATCGCTTCCATAAGAACTATATATGTCTCCAGGACATAAATTACAACGCCTTCCCCAAGACCCTGGGAGGGTTGTGTCAACCCCGGAGTTTTCGTTATATGATCTTTAAACTATTGTTTTATACGGCTATCTCAGGTTCTTATCGGATGGGTTTGAGGAAAAAAAGACGTGGAGGTGGGGGGGGGGGTGCTAGTTGCCCTCCGATTTCTTTTGACTATTTAAAAGTGAACTATAATTTTCAATTTTCAATCAAATGAGCCCTCTCTGAAGTTTATACGAGTATCCCTTCCATAAAAACCTTATATGCCCCCAGGGCACATTTTACCACACTTGCCCCCGGATCCTGGGGGAGGGCTGTTTATCCCTGGAGTTTTGTTATATAAACTTTAGTCTATTTTAAACTAATGAATATCTAAAAATTCAATTGGGTGTATTTGGAGAATAGAAGGTTGGGTGGGGCTAGTTGCCATCGGATCACTTTTGACTCTTAAAAGGTGAATCAGAGCTTTCAATTTCTAATCATTTGAGTCCCCTCCAAAGTTGATACGACCAACTATTCCATAAAAACCTTATATGCCCCCACGATATAAGTTACAACCCTTCCCCTGGCTCTGGGGGGGTGGGTATGTTGACAACGAAGTATTTGTTATCTTATCGTTGAACTATTTCAAACAAACTGGGTATCTCAAAAATTTGCTTTTGATGCATTTGGGGAAAAGTGTGTGCTTGTGTCAGAAGGGGGGGGGGGGTAGAAATCCTCCGCTAACTTTTGCTTCATAAAAAGGTAACTAGAACTTTCAATGTCCAATCAAATGAGCCACCTTAAAAGTTTATACGACCACTCCTTAAATAAGAACTTTATACGCCTCCAGGGCAGAACTTAAAACACTTCCCCCGGGCTCTGGGTGGTTTTGTCGACCCCGGAGCTTTTAATATCTGATTTTTGAACTATTTTATAAATATGGTTATCTCAAAATTTGCATTGAATGCGTTTGGGGAAAAAGGGCTAGGGGGGAGCTAGTTGCGATTGGATCTTTTTTGACTCTTAAAAAGTGAACTATAACTTTCAATTTCTAATCAAATGAGCCACTTTTGAAGTTTATACGACCACCCCTTACATAAGAAACCTTATATGTCTCCTGGGGATAACTTAAAACATCTTCCCTCGGGCTCTGGGGTTTTGTCGACCCCGGAGTTTTGTTATCTGATGTTTGAACTATTTAAAAAAATGGCTACCTCAAAATTTGCATCGGATGGAATTGGGGGAAAAAGGGCTAAGGGGCTAGTTGCCTTTGGATCTCTTTTGACTCTTAAAAAGGAACTACAACTTTCAATTTCCAATCAAATGAGCCCTATCCTAAGTCTATACGAGCATCACTTCCATAAGAACCATATATGCCCGCAGAGAATAAATTACAAAGCCTGTCCCCAGGAAATGGGGAGTTGTGTTGACCCCGGAGTTTTTGTTATCTGACCTTCGAAATATTTAAAAAAAAAATGGCTCGGGACGCGATGGTTGCGGGGGGACTAGTTGCCCTCCGATCTCTTTTGATTCTAAAACAAGTAAGCTAAAACTTTCAATTTACATTCAAACAAGCCCTGAAGTTTATCCTATCTCAAAATTTTTATCGGATAGGCTTGGGGGAAAAACAGGGGGGGCTATTTGCCCTGGGATCTCTTTTGACTCTTAAAAAGTGAACTAGAACTTTCAATTTCCAATCAAATGAGCCCTCTGAAGTTTAGTATCCCTTTCATAAGAACCATATATTCTCCCAGGGCATAACTTACAACGCCTGCCCTGCCCCCGGGACCTGGAGGGTTGTGTCGACACCTGAGTTTTTGTTATCTGAACTTTGAACTATTATGAACAATACGGCTATTTCAAAATTCTTATCCGATGCAATTGGAGAAAAAGGGACGCGGAGGGACTAGTTGTCCTCTAATATCTTTTTATCTCAAAAACTGAACTAGAACTTCCAATTTCCAATCAAATGAGCCCATTCTGAAGTTTATATAAGCATCGCTTCCATAAGAACCATATATGTCTCCCGGATATAAATTATAACGCTTGCCCTAAGACCCTGGGAGGGTTGTGTCGACCCCTGAGTTTTTGTTATATGATCTTTAAACTATTGTTTTATACAGATATCTCAGGTTCTTATCGGCTGAGTTTGAGGAAAAAAGGGCTTGGAGGTAGGGGGGGGGTGCTAGTTGCCCTCCGATTTCTTTTGACTCTTTAAAAGTGAACTATAGTTTCTAATTTCCAATCAAATGAGCCCTCTCTGAAGTTTATACGAGTATCCCTTTCATAAGCACCTTATATGCTCCCATGGCATAACTTACAACGCCTGCCCCCAGGCCCTGGGGGGTTGTGTTGAGACCTAAGTTTTTTGTTGTCTGATTTTTGAACTATTATGAAAAATATGGCTATTTCAAAATTTTTATTCGATGCATTTGAATAAAAACGGGCGTGGGGGAGAATAGTTGCCCTCTAACATCTTTCTATCTCAAAAACTGAACTATAAATTTCAATTTCGAATCAATGAGCCCTCTTTGAAGTTTATACGAGTATCGCTTCCATAAAAACCATATATACACCCAGGACATAAATTACAACGCCTGTCCCCACACCCTGGGGGGGGGGGTTGTGTCGCCCCCGTAATTTTCGTTATATTATCTTTAAATATTATTTTTTAAATGGCTATCTCAAGTTCTTATCGGATGGGTTTGAGGAAAAAAGAGTATGGAGGTGGGGGGGGGGGCTAGTTGCCCTCCGATCTCTTTTGAATCTTTAAAAGTGAACTATAATTTTAATTTCTAATCAAATGAGCCTGGTTTGAAGTTTATTCGAGCATCCCTTCCATATGAACCATTTATGCCCCCATGGCATTACTTACAACGCCCGCCCCCGCGCCCTGTGGGGTCGAGTCGATACCGGAATTTTTGTTACATGATCTTTGAACTATTTTTTAAATAATGGCTATCTCAAATTGTATCGGATGCATTTGTGAAAAAAAAGGCGTAAGAGGGGCTAGTTGCTCTCCGATCACTTTTGACTCTTAAAAATGGCACTAAAACTTCCTATTTCCAATCGAATGCAAAGTTTTTGCGACGACCCTTTCCATATGAAGTGGCTCTGGTAAAAAAATAATAAATAAAGAACATTGGAGCCGTATGGCATTTACTATAGGTAACGCTATAGCGTTGCCTCTGATATCAGTGTAATTTACAAGTATTGAACTCCAAGGCTTACTTTGGCTATTCTTTGTCAACAATAGCAAAGGCTAATCTTTCTTTTTACCTTTGCTATTCCATTGGGAGAAAACCAATCTCTGCCCTCTAGACGTTTAAAAGGGTTTTTATGTTGTGTCTATTCTTCCTTTGTTACAACCAGGTAAGTATACACCTACTCCGACCCAAATAGCCAGCCTGACAGAGAAAGGTAGTTCTAATTTATGTCAAGACCTGGTAGTGTTTTCTGGGAATAATACCAATCCAAGATTTGTCTTACGTTTTTAAACTAAAGCTGTTAGGTAATAATTATAGTCCATAATCCATAGCCATTATTCCTTTGCCATTATATAATCCATAGTCCATAGCCATATAGTCCATATAGTCCATAGCCATTCTTCCTTTGCTAGTAGCGTCAACTACCTCCGTAATGGTAGCTTAAGATTTACTGAGCTAGCAGTGGAGCTAGGGGGGATTTTCAGCCCTAAAAAACTCGAATTCAGTTATCTGGTTGTATTATTTACTCCAAAGGTGGCACTCGTATAAACAACTTCAGAAGATTTAGGCTGGGCTTAGCTTACATAGCAATTTTGATTATGCACTGAGGAACCCGAGGCTTTTCCTTTTTTTTCGTGAATGTTATTTTTTATACGCCATAAAATATATTCTCTTAACCAGCCAAAGTGATAGAAATATAATGCTTCTTTTATTTACAATTCATCTTTTTCTATCTTTTACAATACTTGAAAGATTCATCTTTTTTAAAACTCTTGCAGAAGATTGGAGTTCATAGTCATCATGTCACTGATTGACTCGTTCTTGCCAGTTAATTCAACTAAAATTCAGTTTCGAGCAGATGTTGATTTGATTAAAAATGAACTTTTGGGCAATTTATCAGAACTAACTAGTGGAAAATATTTTATTTATGTTTACAATAAATCAACAGAGATTACGCTCCAAGTAGAATTACCGGTAAGTCTTTTTACAATAGATGCTTGCATTTGTGGCTTTTCTGTGTTATTTTACATGTTGTTGTCATCATAAAACAATGTAGGAATGACGGGAATCATGTTTGCAATGCTGGAGAATAAAAATACCTATCTAGGAGAAGGAAATCTATTTTGGTACCTAAGAAATTAGATTTCGTCCTGGGTCTGTTAGCCAATTTAAAAATCCCTCTACATTTATTCTCTGTCTGTAATTAACTTAAACAAAAACTAGTTTTTTCGACTGAAAATAGGAGCTAACACTAAAACTTAAAACAAACATAAATTAATCAATATAAAACAAGTATGTTTTATATATTATATATTATTATATTATTATTATATATTATAATACATTAATTATATATTATATATTTATATATTATATATTATAGACATAAAACAAGTATGAGGGCAGCTATCTCCTCCTCAATCCCTGGCTCTTTACATCAAAGTCTTGTTGCTTTAAAAATACTTCTCAGTCCAATGCAGCTGGTCTTGTGTTTGAGCAATCAAACAGTTCGTGGAAACGAACTGTAAGTGAGGAGCGACCCGGCTCAATAGAAACCAAAATTCTAAGAAACGGAATTTTAATACCAATACATATATCAAAAGAATCGGATTTTTATGGTAATTTCCAATTTATAAAGTTTAGTCCTCAGAAAATTTGCCTTATTTTCGAAAAAAGAGAAAAACACTCTCTGAAATTCATAGAATTTTAATGAAATTCCCAACATCAGATTTGGCGTATCAGAGAACCCTACTTAAGAGGTTTCAAGCTCATATCTGCAAAAATGTGGAATTTATATTTTTTGCCAGAAGAAAGATCACGGACGTGTGCTTGTTTTTTTTTCAGGGATGATCGTATCGACCCAGTGGTCCTATAATATCAGGAGAGGGCTTATTCGAACGGAAATTGAAAGTTCTAGCACCCTTTTTAAGTGACCAAAAAACTGGAGGGCAAGTAGGCACCCTCACGCCCCTTTTTCTCAAAATCGTCTGATCAAAATTTTGAGATAGCCCTTTAGTTCAGCATAGTTAAAAGGCCGAATAACTATGCTTTTGGAAAAATCATGACCTCCCTATAGCTCCTGGCGAAAGGTGTTTAAGTTACAAAATTTACCAATTGTTTGCGTATAGCATGTGTTATTGAGAAGTATTCACACATTTTTCAGGTAGGGGGCGAATTTTCTGCTGGTGGGATTTTCCACGGGGGTAATTTTCCATGGGGAGGGAAGTTTCCAGGGAGTGAATTTTTCAGCGGAAATTTTACACTGGGGGAATATCCCAGAATTCCTATACGAAACTCGTCTTATGTCTTGGTTTCTCTTTGTCGACTCTATTTTACTCATGGAGATAATAAGAGTAATTTTCCGGGGTAAATTTTCATCAGGATTGAATTGTCTAGAGAATAAATCTGTGGGGACGAGGGATTTTTCCTTGGAGGTGTAGCCAGACTTCCTGGCATTTCTAAAAGAAAATGATCAGAAATTAAATAAAGAAAAAAATCAACTGAAAGTAAGGAGCAACATTAAAACTTAAAACGAACAGAAATTATTACGTATATACGGGGGGATGCTCTTCCTCAACACCTCCCTCTTTACGCTTAAGTTTGAATTATGTTCCAATTCTCTAAGAACGACTCCTGAAACATTGTGCTCGTTAAATTATAATTTATATATTATTGTTCTATAGAAAAATAAAAAGTTTTTTTTAAGTACTAAAACTTTTAGCGTAAAGAGCGAGGTGTTGAGGAAGAGCGACCTCCATCATATACGTAATAATTTCTGTTCGTTTTAATGTTGCTCCTTACTTCCAGTTAAAAAAAACAAACTTTTTTTTATTCAATCAAGTTAAAGACTCAGAACCAAAAGTCAAATTTAAGTGTGAAACGTCTTTAGCAGGGTTCTCTGATATGGTGAATCTAATAATGTGATTTTCATTAACATTACTTGACTTTCTGGGGATTTTTTTTATTCATTTTCATAAATCAAGCAATTTTTATCAAGTTTGTAGCGTTTGATGGTAACACTAAACTAAATAAATTTTACATGTTTGAAATCAGCATAAGCATTATGCATTATAAGAATTATCATCAAAATTTCTCTCGTAGAGTTTTTGTTGCTATTGGTCTGAGTTAATCCTAACTTACAGTTCACTGGCATACAATCTCTGATTATGGTAGTAAATTTGTTTCTGAAATTGGAGATACATAGGTCGGCAGATTATATGATGAGTCTATATCAAACAGTTCTTGGTAACGAACTGTAAGTAAGGAGCAATGCGGCTCAATATTAACCGAAACTGTAAGAAACAAGAGTCTTGATAACAATACAAACATCAAAAGAATCAAATTGTGATACTTATCTACAATATATAGAATTCATGAAGTTTATTGTTACCCATCAAAAGTTACGAGCCTGGGAGAATTTGCCCAGTTTTTAAAAAGGGGGAAAGAGCCCTAAGAAATCAAGTGATCTTAATAAAAATTACACCATGAGATTCAGGATATAAAGGGTCTTTACGCAAAAGGTTTTTTTTTGAATTTTTAAAAAGCTTATTTCTACTTTAACGGTCCTTGTGTATCGGGACTCATTCTTAAATAATTGGAAGAAAAAGTCAAACATTTATACTAAGGAAGGTGAGGTACTAAGGAGGGGGCAAACCCCTCATATACGTAATAATTTCTGTTCGTTTTAAGTTTTAACGTTGCTCCTTACTTTCAGTTGAAAAACTTGCTTTTTATATTTAATTTCTGATAGTTTTTAATTAATTCTGGGAAACTCAGCTACCCCTCCCATTGAAAATTCCCTCCCCCGCGAAACCCTGGAAAGATTTTCCCACGTAAGCAATTCCACCAGAAACCCCCCCTCCCCGAAAATATTTTTATACGTCGCAATACCCAATAATATATGTAAGCAATGGGCAAAGTTCATAATTTACAGCCTTTCCCCGGAGGCTGTGGGGGGGGGGGGTTAAGTCATCCTCATAGTTATTAGATCTTTCGATCATGTTGAAGAAAACGGGTATCTCAAAATTTTGATCGGCCAATCTTTGGTAAAAACAGGGGATGGGAGTGTGGCTGCCCTCCTATATTTTTTGTCACTTAAAAAAGCCACTAGAGCTTTTGATTTCCAATCAAATGAGCCTTCACCCGATCTTCCAGGATCACTGATTCGATACGATCATTCCTGTAAAAAAACAAAAACAAAAAAAAAAAACGAACAAATAAACACGCATCCGTGATCTTGCATCTGGCAAAAAATTCAAAATTCCGCATTTTTTCATATAGGAGCTTTAAACCTCTACAGAAGGGTTTTGTAATATCCTGAATCTCATAGTGTGATTTTCATTAAG
This sequence comes from Artemia sp. Qi Xiang Cuo, assembly GCF_049724085.1. Lineage (NCBI taxonomy): Eukaryota > Metazoa > Arthropoda > Branchiopoda > Anostraca > Artemiidae > Artemia > Artemia sp. Qi Xiang Cuo. Next base: position 47,766,464 of record NC_142810.1, read on the forward strand.
ATCACTTGATTTCTTAGGGGTGTTTCCCCCCTATATCAAAATTAGGCAAATTTTCTCAGGCTAGTAACTTTTGATGGGTAACATTAAACTTCATAAATTTTATATATTTTGAATAAGTATCACAATTTGATCCTTTTGATTCATCTATTGTTATCAAGACTCCTGTTTCTTACAGTTTCGGTTATTATTGAGCCGCGTCGCTCATTAAATATAAATCGTTACCAAGAACTGTTTGATATGGACTCATCATCTGCCAACCTATATATCTCCATTTTTAGAAATAAATTTACTACCATAATCAGAGATTGTATGACAGTGAACTTTAAGCTAGGACTAAATCAGGCCAATAGCAACAAAAACTCTACAAGAGATATTTTGATGATAATGCTTATAATGCATAATGTTTATGCTGATTCCAAACATTTAAAATTTATTTAGTTTAGTATAACCATCAAACACTACAAACTTCTTTCTATTTAAACGGTCCTTGTGTATCGGGAATCATTTTTAAACAATTGGAACAAACAGTCAAACATTTAGCGTAAAGAGTGAGGTGCTAAGGAGGGGGCAACCCCCTCATCAACGTAATAATTTGTGTTCGTTTTAAGTTTTAATGTTGCTCCTTACTTTCAGTTGAAAAAATGTTTTTTTTTATTTAATAATCTAAAAAGGCGTAGATTCCAAATTGAAAAAAATTAATTCTTCCGTTCAACAGAGTTTTCGCTTCAAGTAAAACAACCGGTATGTATTTTCGGCAATATATACTCATGTTTTACGTCCTTTATGCACTTTGTGAATCATTATTCTCATTACAAGACTAGAGGTCAGAGTACTGATTTAAATGCTAGGAATAGCCAAAAAAAAAGGTTGTATTAGAACCTATTGAAAAAAAAACAAGTTGTATTAAAGTTTAGCGAACAAAAAACACCTAGAATCAAAACTTATTGGGTCAAAACAGCTTGTCTTGAAACTAATATTACTGAAACTAACAAGCTACTGAAGCACCAAGCCACATGAGCTATACAGTTTCCAATCCCAATTTAAAATTGAGCATGATCTAACAGAGCAAGAGGGCTGTTCTCGGTTTATTATTTTATTTTTCAATTTTCTTCTTTTTTCTGGTGCATACTTTTTTACTTTTAAATTTGAGCATGCTCTACTTTAAATTTCTTTTTTGGTTTCTATAGTATATGTATTCTCTGTCTCTTTTCTTTGCGTATCTTGTAATCAAAATCATGTCTTGTCGCATCTATAATGTTTCGTATCTTGTAATCAAAATCATGTCTTGTCGCATCTATAATGTTTTACCATTCTGCTTTTAAAACTCCAACAATCTAAGCATTGAGTCACTAACTAGTTACTAAAAGTCCTAACAAGTCACTGAAGCACCAAGCCACAAGAGCTACACAGCTACCCATGTTTCTTCTCCTACCAATCGATTCAAAACCTCTTTACACCTTCATAAGAATTCCCCATTTCTCTTAAATCTTTGGTTGCGACATCCTCTCGCCCCATTCGTAGGCAATCTGCTTTTCGTTTTTTTCTAGATTGTTGTCCAACAAGGATGATCCTGGGCTTCTCTCATTATATCGCTAGTAAGTGGGATTGACACCCACTTATTTTCCCGTGTAGTTTTTTGTTTGAGTCCTACTCCCTGTCTATGTGCCCATCCTGCCGGCCTGAGTACATAAATTCTGTGTCAAGTAATTTCATTTTTCCAACCCCTGGGATATAATTTTCTGAAACCCCTAATAAGTCCAGGTCAAAGCCTCTGAGTTCATCAGTTTAGATAGTGGTTATTTAATGTTGTAACATTCCAAATTGCAATGTTCATATTCTTAAATCATTAAATTTTTTATTGGCCTTGGGAAAAGCATTGGTCCCAGAATCAGTGCAAGATGGGGACTAACACATCTGTTCATGTCAACACGAATCGCTTAAGACAGTTTAAAATCGGACAGCAAGAATCTCTTAGTAAACAAATTAGCCAAATTCAATTAGCCAAACAAAAGCTATATCAGAACACCGTGAACAAACACAAGCTGTATCAAAATTTAGTTTGCAATTAATGTATTAGAATTAAGTGAAAAAAAACTAATGCTTAAATTTTGTTGGGAAAAACGAATTTGCCTCGAAATTTTGTAGAGAAATCTTTTTTTCAATCTAGAGAAGAAAAACTGAACAGAAATAAATGCAATTGAACTAAACCTAATCAAATATAAAAATTTTAGCTCGCAAATATCAGATTGAACAACACTGAAGTTTTAGATCTGTGGCATTGTAAAGTTTACTGAGGTTTTGGAAAAGATAAGTCTTAGGCTTTTCAAATTTTGGAGTCCTAGAGGTTGAGAAAAGTGCCGAATAATATAAAAAAATAGTTAAAAAAAATTAGTTACGAAATAAACTTACTCATTTCTTTATTAAAAAGAAAAGCTAGGAAATTTTAGTTACAAGAAAATGCGGTAATAAAATAAAAATATCAAATACAAAAGAGAATTGCATTTGAGAGTCTTTGTCTACATTATTTAAGATGATAAACTAAAATAATTTATGCAAATATATATCCGAATGAATACAAATATGGTAGAAGTATGGAAGACTTACTTAAAGTACCTATAGGACACTGCAAGTGCCATTTTTAATATAGACTTAAAATTTCAATTCTAACCTAAGTTTATAATTTAATTATTTCAGCATATAACTATGCTTTATCCGTAAAACATACCTTATGAGAAAATCAAATGTTTCTTTTATTGATATCTCCATCTGGACATTCAGATAATTGTATTTAATCCAATCTTAACAATTCATGGTCTCAAAAAGATTCCAATGCGCAGATAATTTTCAAAGTTTGGAATAATTGATCTATTTATTCAAAATGATTAATGATAGTACAGGATACATCTGGCAAGTTCGATTAACTTATGCAAGGGGATGAACATTATAAATACATACAATTATATATTTTGACCATCATTTTTGACGATTTATTAGAGTCTTTGTATTTTATTAAAGCAATTTCAAAGGTAGACTATCTCTGAATAAGGCCGTATAAATCCGTAAATTAATCGATTATGACATTTTACTTATCTTGAGAACTCGAACATATCGAATTATTACTTTATGTACGTTTATGTACGTTAATACGTACATAAAGTACATACGGTACTTTATGATGGTCTTATGAAGTCTAAATTATAAGAAGTAAGTAGATACAAAAATTGAATTTGAAATTTGCTTTCAAAAAGCTCTCTTTGATTTTCCAGTGCCCCACCAGTGACAAAGAAAACAAAACCCATCAGTACTTCCAATGGAGAAAAGTGATTCCCCTTATTGTTCAAGGTGGGGGACTGTACTTCTTCTCAAAAGTAAGGGGTTTCTTGACCATGATGATTCCAATTTTTGATTCCACTTTTCATTTCGATTCAATGGCGCCATCGAGGGTTTTCAGGCTCTATTTGATATTGCTATGAATTTGTTTTCGCAATAAAATTTGTACTATTAGAATTCATCGAAATTTACTATTAAAGTTAATCTATTAAGGCTATAAAGAAAAAAGTGTTTAAAACATACCTTGTTTGCTGATGACGCTCTGGCCAGCGGAAGGTATGTACTTTATGTACTTTATATATGTACTTTACATGTATATCGATCAATATATGTAAATTGATCGATTATGACATTTTTACTTATCCTGAGACCTCGAATATATCGAATTGAAGATTTGAAAATATAAAATAAATGAAACCAATCAAGAAGAATTAAAATAAAAAAGAAGACATAAATCCATATGATGGAGCACAATCAGCAGAAAAGGCAAGAAAAATAAAATGCAAAGGCAATTATGATTTTCTCAGAATGACCTTAAACTCTACAACCTATGTCATAGAAGAGAGGAAAAGTTATTACAGATAACTCAAAATGGAAAGAATTTCATTACCATTGAAAGAAAGTTCAAGGGGAAAGTGACAACCTATAAAAAAAATACGAAATAAAATAAAACATACAGAAATATTGGAACAATATATTGAGGAAAGAAATGTGCCCATATGAGGATAATCCATGCAGAAAAGCATATATATATATATATATATATATATATATATATATATATATATATATATATATATATATATATATATACATAGGGAGAGAGAGAAAGGGAGAAAAGAGAGAGAGCGAAAAAAAAGAGAGAGGGAGAGAGAGATAGAGAGAGACATCAGAGGGTGACTTTGAATATTTTGAGTTAAGCTACTAACAGGAGACATGTTTAATAACCAGTTTTTTTTTTTTCAAGGCTTGAGATGATGGTTCAGGGTGCTAGAATAGGTTTGAAAATTAATGTTAAGAAGACTAAGTCACTAAGGCTAGGAAAAAGTGAAGATGAAAAGGTGACATTGGGTAATAAAAAGATTGATAAGGTGGGTAGCTTCACTTACCTTGGTAGTATTATTATTAAAGATGGTTGGAGCAGTGAAGATGTTAAAAGTAGAATAGCCAAGGCTCAGGGTCTTTTTTCACAGTTAAAAAAAGTTCGGAAGAAGAGGAAGATAAGTCTGCAAACCAAAATTAGAATATTGGAGGTACAGTGATGACAGTGGTCAAATATGGCTCTGAAGCATGGGCACTTCGAAAAGCGGATGAAGATATGCTAGATGTTTTCCAGAGAAATTGCTTAAGGATTGTTCTGGGTACCCGGCTGACTGACCATATTTCAAACAATAGGCTGTAAGAAAAATGTGGTTCAATACAGCTCTCTAGGGCTATAATGAAAGAGAGGTAGGGGTGGTTAGGACACGTTGTACGGATGAAGGATAACAGATTGACGAAGGTTGTTCTCTTCGGCCAACCGTCTAGGGCTAAACGGAAAGCAGGTCCTCGTGTAGGATGGGGAGACGTCATAAAGAAAGATTTAAAGGAAATGGGAACTTCGTGAGAGGGTGTAAAAAGGGAGGCTCTGAATAGATTGGGATGGAGGAGGATTGGGATGCAGTTGTGTTGGCCTCAGGGAGCTTGGTGATGCGGTGAGTTGTTAGTAGTAGTAGTAGTATGTTAAATTAAGTTTCAAAGTTAAATTAGTTTATCATAGTTAAATTAATAGTTTAATTCAACTATGCTAAATTGAGTTTCAATTTCAGAGGTTTCATTTTGTCTGTAAATCGTTTTCATTTCTTTAGGGGGCTCAGGAGCTTTGTTGTTTGTCTTATTTTGTTATTTTTCCTTCGATTTAAGTAGTTTTGCTGTAATGTGATATACATTGGAGCCGCGGTAGTTGAGTCAGAAATCTCTGTTTCTTCAACTTAATCTGAAATACCTAAAGCAGGCGATGCTGCTTCACATAAAGCAAATTAATCTGTCTGACTCCTGTTCACCTTTATATATCTTCAAATACATATGGGAGGTAGGTCCAGAGAATTCTAAGATATTGGAACTTACAAGAACTTTTAAAAACTTATAAGAAGCGCGCATCCTCAGGAACAAGCAATACAGTAAACTTCAAATTTTAGGAAACGTGACTTTATGCGACAAATAAGGAGTATTAGTAGAAAATACTTTAGTATTTAGGGAGGGGAAGGAGAAAAGTCTATTTCGTACTTACCTGAACAATTCCTACCATTGTAAGAAGAATTATCCACAGCTACAAACACATAGTGTTTAGGATTTTCATTAGGTTAATTTTCAATCGCTATTGCGTTGTCTGTGAACAAGTAAGGTTTTTCAAAATAAATGGTCTAAGGCCTATACTTTGTCGTTTTCAGTTCCATTCAAAATTATTCACAAGGAGACAACCTCTGATTTCTTGTTCTTAGCCATTTTTAGTTTTTTAGTCGTTACTGAAAAATTTCTATTTGTTCAGTTTTTATATCTTATTATTAATTTTTTTTTAATTTAACGGGCAGACTAAACAACATAAATAGTTTTTTTCTAACTCCCTTCCCCATATAAAAATCGATCTAATTTTAACTTGGATATGGGTGGCCCTTTGTGGTAATTTAACATAGTAATTACCTGTTTTTTACCCTTTGTTGATGAGCTTTGATTGGTAGTTTCGAGGCATTCATCTATATTTCCCGCCTTCCAGATAAAGGCCCATTTACAATGAAATATTTAAAATGCTAAGGTTTAATTAGTATTAATTTGAACCAATCAGATTTTTTTGTAGAGTTCTTCAGCGAACCAGAAATTTCAATGAAAAATCTGATTGACTCTAATTAGCGATAGTTATATCTGAGTGTATGTAAAATTCCATTCAGAATAGGCCAAGACACTTTTTTTCAATGGCTGATTTATATAGATTCTAGCTGGTGGAAAACGATAGGTAACACACGAAGGATAAAGTCAATTATATTGTGAACAGATTCCTCTCTTTCTTCAACATATGGTTTTCAGAAGATATTAAGCGAAATAATGTGTCCAGTCACTAGAAAAGCTCCCTTGGTTACTCTTAGTTCCTGCTTTTGAATTATGTTTAAATGCAAAAATTGTTGAGAAAACTCTTTTGATTATCTTTCCTTTTAAAAAGGCGAAAAAAAAAATAAGTAAGATATAAAGCTTAAAATCGATTAAACTGTGAACAAGTTCCAACCTTCCTTCAACAAACGGTTTTCGGAGAAGATATCAAGAAAAATAATGCGTCCAGTCACAAGAATAACTCCCTTACTTTCGATTCTTGCTTCTAAAAATTAAATAAAAAAAAACAAGTTTTTTAAACTGAAAGTAAGGAGCGACATTAAAACTTAAAACGAACACAAATTATTCCGTATATGAAAGGGGCTGTCCCCTCCTCAACGCCTCACTCTTTACGCTAAAGTTTTTTATTGTTTTAAAAAATAAAATTATGAGACAGAGTCAAACTTTAGTGTAAAGAGCGAGGCGTTGAGGAGGGGACAGCCCTTTCATATACGGAATAATTTGTGTTCGTTTTAAGTTTTAATGTCGCTCCTTACTTTCAGTTTAGAAAACTTGTTTTTTTTTATTTAATTTCTGATCGTTTTTTAGTTAATGCAGCTTTTATTTTGGCTCACCATCATTGAATAAGTAAACAAAATTTGCATAAAAATTTTACTTTTCTTGTGGTAAATGGATGTCTCTAAATTTGGTTATGACGTAATTTACAAATTAACTTATGTAACTAACTTCTATATTCGTATATTTTTCTTCTGGCAAAAAATACAAAGTTGCAGATTTTTGCAGATATGAGCTTGAAACCTATGTAATAGGGTTTTCTGATATGCTGAATCTGACGGTGTGATTTTCATTAAAATTCTTCTACTTGTAGAGGATGTTTCCCCCCTCTTTAAAAAATCAGGTAAATTTTCTCAGGCTCGTAGCCTTTGATGAGTAATACAAAACTTAGTAAAATTTATATATTTAGAATCAGCATTATAAACACATTCTTTTGATACATTTATTGACATCAGAATTCCGTTTTTAAAAGTTTCGATTACTATTGAGCCGTATCGCTTGTTTTTTATTGTTTTTTTTATTAGGTATGTTTTATTACTTATATGAGGGGTTCTCCCCTTAGTCAATGCCACGCTCTTTACGTTAAAAGTTAAAAAAAAATTTGATTCACAAACCCCTGAATCACAAAGGCCGTTTAATTAGAATAGAGAGCTCTTTTGAAAGCACTAAAAAAAACTGTAGCGTAAAGAGCGAGGTATTGACTTGGCGGAAAACCCCCTCACATACGTTATAATTTCTGTTCGTTATAAGTTCTAATGTTGCTTCTTACTTTCAGTTGAAAAAACTTGTTTTTTTATCTTTAATTTCTGATCGTTTTTTAAATAATGCTTGGAAATCCGGCGTCCCCTTCATAGAAATGTCCCTTACCCCAAAGAAGCATCCTCCACGGAAAGATTCTCCAGAGTAACCCCCTCCTTTATCCCCCCCTCCAGAAAAAAATCCTTCCTGAAAATGTCTGTATACTTCCCAATAACCAATAAATAATGCTGGCAAGTCCGGCATGGCAATTTCCCTTCCCCCATGACTTCATGGACAGATGCTCCAACATAACCCCCGACCCATCCCCCTCCCACTACCAGAAAAAAACCCTCCTGAAAACTACTGTATACTTCCCAATAACCAAAACTATATGTTAACATTGGGTAAAGTTCATTACTTTTAGCCCTCCCCCTGGACACTTCGGGGGATTAAGTCATCCTAAAAGACATAGTTATCATATTTTTGACCATGTTGAACAAAATGGCTATCTCAAAATTTTGATCAGGTGACTTTGGGGAAAAAATAAGCGTCGGAGGTGGCCTAGTTGCCCTCCATTTTTTTTGGTCACTTAAAAAGGGCGCTAGAACTTTTAATATACGTTCCAATGAGCCCTTTCACGATATTCTAGGACCACTGGGTCGATACGATCACCCCTGTGAAAGAAAAACAAATAAACACGCATCCGTTATTTTACTTCTGGCAAAATATACAAAATTTCACATTTTTGTAGATAGGAGCTTGAAATCTGTATAGAGGGGTTTTCTGATATACTGAATCTCATGGTGTGATTTTCATTAAGGCTCAATAACTTTTAGGGGGTCTTTCCCCCTTTTTTTGAAAAACAGCCAAATTTTCTCAGGCGCGTAACCTTTGATGGGTAGCACTAAACTTGATGAAAGTTATATATTTATAATCAGCATTGAAATCTGATTCTATTGATGTATCTATTGGTATCAAAAACCCGTTTTCTAGAGTTTCGGTTACCATTGAGCCGGGTCTATACTATATGTTAACATTGAGTAAAGTTCATAACTTTCAGCCCTCCCCCTGGGGACTTTGGGGGATCAAGTCATCCTAAAAGACATTTTTATCATATTTTCGACCATGCTGAACAAAATGACTATCTCAAAATTTTGATCGAGTGACTTTGGGAAACAAATGAGCGTGGGAGGGGGCCTAGGTGCCCTCCATTTTTTTGGTCACTTAAAAAGGGCACTAGAACTTTTAATTTCCGATCCAATGACCCCTCCCCCTATATTCAAGGCCCCCGGGGTCGAAACGAAACCCCCTGGGGAAAAAAAAAAAAAAAAAAAACAAACAAACAAACAAATAAACACGCATCCGTGATCTTTCTTCTGGCAAAAAATGTAAAATTCCACATTTTTGTAGATAGGAGCTTAAAACCTCTACAGTAGGGTTCTCTGATACGCTGAATATGATGGTGTGATTTTCATTAAGGTTCTATAACTGTTAGGGGGTCTTTCCCCCTTTTTTCGAAAATAAGCCAAATTTTCTCAGGCACGTAACTTTTGATGCGTAAAATTAAACTTAATGAAACTTATATATTTGAAATCAGAATTAAAATCTGATTCTTTTGATGTATCTATTGGTATCAAAATCCCGTTTTTTAGAGTTTCGGTTACCATTGAGCCGGGTCGCTCCTTACTTACAGTTCGTTACCACGAACTGTTTGATTTATGTATGAATACAAACTTGTTGAGAAATCTCTTTTGATTATCTTTTCTCTTAAAAAGGCGAATAAAAGCTAGGTAGCATATAAAGGGTAAAATCAATTAAGTTGTAAACAAGCTTCTATCTTCCTTAAACAAATGGTTTTCAGAAAAAAAATATTAAGCAAAATAATGTACCAAATCACCAGAAAAACTCCTTTGGTTACTTTCAATTCTTATTTCTGAATTATGTTCAATTACAAACTACAAGAAAGATATTCAATTACGATTCAATTACGAATTACAAGAAAGATATTTTGATTATCTTTCCTCTTAAAAAGGCGAATAAAAGTCAGGTAATATATAAAGGGTAAAATCGACTAATGGTTCAATGTTACTCTTTACTTTCATAATACAGCACAGACTAGAGATATTCCCACAGAAATTAAGAGGGATTAAAAATCAATTTCACACTTTAATGTATTTTTTAAAGTTTTTTATCCCCCCCTTCCCCCCTGTGAAAAAATAAACCGCTCCAAAAAAAGTCCTGGATATCGCCCTGGGGATTATATAATAATATCAATTGCTACCTCTAACCACCCCTCGTCTCACTCTTAGAACTAATACTGTATTTATCTGAATTCTCAATGATAATTGACATTTTTGCCTTAAAATACACCCTTTGAGGCATTCCTCTCCCTCCTTAATGACAAAATAATCATAAAACTGCATGTAGAGGTTTAAAGCCCCTGTATTCAAATATTTGGAATTTTAAAACAACATGGAATTTACATAGGACAGGGAAATTCTTTTAGCCCTTGAAATTATTTCGGCTAGTTAGGGAGGGAGGGAGATACCTCAGACAGTGCATTTTAATGCCAAAACATACCAACTCTCATTACGCCTTAAGATAAATGCAGAACTAGTTCTAAGGGAGACACAAGGGGAGGATGCAGGGGAGGATGGATCACACAAGGGGAGGATGCAGGTTGTGATCACGCTCCTATCTTTCTTAAGCAAATGGTTTTCAGAAAAAAAATATTAAGCAAAATAATGTACCAAATCACCAGAAAAACTATTTTGGTTACTTTTAATTCTTACTTCTCAATTATGTTTAAATACAAAGTTGCATAGAAAATATTTTTGATCAACTTCCCTTTAAAAAAGGTGAAAAAATGGTAACAAAAGATATAAATGGTAAAATCAATTAATTTATGAATAAGCTCCTATCTTGCTTCAAGAAAAGGTTTTCAGAAGACATCAAGCGAAATAATGTGTCCAGTCACCAGAAAAGCTCTCTGTCACTTAATTCTTGCCTCTGAATTATGTTTAAACCTGGTGAGAAAACACTCTTGATTAACCTTCCTGCATGTTTGCAGTCAAAAATCAATTAAACTGTGAACAATTTCCTAACTTCCATCAACAAAAGGTTTCCAGAAGATATCAAGCAAAATAATGTGTCCAGTCACCAGAAAAACTTCTATTGTAACTCTCAATTCTTGCTTCTGAAGTATGTTTAGATACAAACTTGTTGAGAAAGCTCTTTTGATTAACTTTCCTGTTTGTTTGCAGTCCTGATTACATTTGACTTAAATCATCTCTCGGAAGTCGAAGAGGACCTTAATTCTTTGAATTTCAGAAATGTTCGTGCCGTATCCCCCTTTTTTTGGAAGAGAAAAAGTGAGAATTTGTGAGAATTTCTTGAAAATATTGTTTTTTCAAGCATGTAACTTGTTCCGCACGAAATTAGAAAGCAGAAATTCACAATTCACTAAGAGGAAGAAATAAAGTAGATTTTCCTTTGTAGTACTTTTTTTTTACCTTTAAACAACCTCTGCATTTGAATGATTAGGACAAGCTATCTTGCTCTTCCCCAAGAATGTGGGACTGAGTATTCAAAAACGAATTAAAATTCAAAAAGGGTATTCAAAAGCAAAAAAAAAGTTCTGTTATACTTTTACGACCGAAAGGACCTTGGAATAAGCCTCTCAGATTCCCCACATGTGCCACAAGCAAGGTCACTAATTTAATTTTTATAAAATCCTTTAACAACAAAAACAAATATACACTGGAAGAACTGAACTTTTTACTCATATTTTTCTATTGTATTAAGTATATAAAAAAAACTGAATGTAAGGAGTGACATTGAAAATAAAAAGAAACAGAAAGCATTCCATATATGAAAGGGGCTGCCCCCTCCTCAACGCCTCGCTGTTTACGCTAAAGTTTGACTCTTTGTCACAACTTAACTTTTAACGTAGGCCTAATAAAAAATACATGAAAAATACTTCAAAGGTTCAATAAATATGCGTTTGATGATGATATGACTTACCATAGTATGAACAAAGGGCTGTAAGTTACGTAATTATGTCTATGTAAGGGGGATAGTATTGAACCAATTGTCCAAGAAAATCGGCATAGGGCTTATTCAAATGGAAATTACCAGCTCTAGTGTCCTTTTTAAGTTAACAAAGAGATTGGTGGACAGCCAGTCTACCTCCCCCTTGAGCCTCGTCCCCCACAGTTGTCTGATAAAAAATTTTGAGATACCAATTTTGTCCAGAATAGCTGTTTGGTCCCATAAATATGCCTTTGAGGATAACATTATCCTCCGCAGCCCCTAGGGAAAGGGCTGTAAGTTATGGAATACGTCTATATTTTCCACATACAGTATTAGTTAGTGTTGTATATATAGACCATAGATTTGTGGTACAGCGTTCGCCTGCAATTTGAGAGATTACCAGTTCAATAACCCAGTTATTTTCATTTTTTTTTCAGAAAAAATGAAGAGCTATGACTAGAGTTTTGACATAAAATAATACACTGGGGGTGGTGGTATTTCCGGAAAAAAAATACCAAGGGGGGGGGGGAATTTCTGACATGATTTGAAAACATTTTCCTAGAGGATTTTTAGCAAGGATGGAAGGGATTAGTGGGTATTTGTTCAACTCTAGGTTGTTGGGGGGGGGGGTGTTTTACGTGAGAAGAGCTTTACTTTGATGAATTTTGTGTAAGGGAAGGAATTTTCTTGGAGGGTAGCATAATTTCCCGGCATTGTTTGAAGAAAATGGTCAGAAATTAAATAATAAAAAAAATTTCAACTGTAAGTAATGAGCAATATTAAAACTTAAAACGACCAGAACAGTTTTTCTATTTCTTCATTTTATCATCATTCATTCAATTTAGCCTATGGGTACACTGTGAAAATAAGAATGACATATGTAAAAAAGGAATGGGACATAAGGGGCTTGGGGTAAAGTATAATTGAAAGTAAAGCTTTTTCCCAAAATGTATTTAGTTAGCATAAACCTTAATGATTTTCACCCGAAATTTACTTAGTTGGTTTAATCTTGACTAATCTTTAATTATGTTATGATACCAGCTTCAAAAAATTAACCAACTTGTGTTTGAATATTTTAAAAGCAGTTTATGTAATCAAACAATCAGTATATAATGAAAAATATATCACATAATAGAATATTTCATTCCTTGACTGTAACAAAAAGTAAGAAAGGCAGCCAAAGGCTCATTGCAAATTGTGGTATTCAAGAACAAAAAGTTAATTTGTATTATCAACATATTGAAAAAATTCTATCTATTATCTCTTGATGAAGTAGTTTTGCCACACAGCCTTCAAAAATCGTGTATACCATTTTGTGCCTCATGGATATCCTGGCATTATTTAAAAAAATGATCTCCAAATTAATCTCAAAATTTCGACCAGGTGACTTTGGGGTAAAGGGCGGGGACGGGGAGGGGGCTATCTGCCCCTAGTCTCTTTGGTAACTTAACAATGGCACTGGAACTAGAGCGTTTAAATGAGCTCTCTGTCGATCTTCTAGGACGACTGGGTCGATACGATCTCCCCTGGAAAGAAAAAGAACAAACAAATAAACACGCACCAATAACCTACAAACCATAATATTTCGCATTTTTGAAAATAGAAGCTTCAAACCACTACAGTATGGTTCTACACCCACTCCCCCCCCCCCCCCACACACGCAACACACTCACACCGCCCTCAGGGCAAGGGTTGTAAGTTATGCCGTAGAAACTTGTCGTAGAAACTTCAAATAGAGACCTTTCAACTACATTGAACAAAACAGTTATCTCAAAATTTCTATTAGATACATTTTGAGACAATACGACATGTGTATGGGGGGGGGGTATCTTCTCTCCCATCACTTTGACACTTAAAAATTGCACTAGAACTTCCGATTTCCAGTCCCACGAGCCCCCTCTGAAGTGACCACGCCTTCTATATTATATACCCCCCGCCTGAGGGCTGGGGGGGTTTTATCCTCAAAGACATTTTTTTTCGACCTTTCAACTACGTTGAACAAAATGGATATCTCAAGATTTTAATTCCAAGTATTTGGTGAAATGATGGGCGTGAGGGGGGGGGCACAGCAACGACAAGACCAAAGTCTGAACGCACTGAGGGGTGGAAGGAACCAGTATATCCTCCTGATTTCGAACTGAATATGGGTTGACTTAACTCACTCGTTGAAACATGCCAGAAAAAAATTTTGGGAGATCTCCGAGGAAATAAAGGAATGCCATTGAACATGGCGAAAGCATATAGATATCCTTCAGATGTATGAGCTGGACAGGATTAGAAGTGCTGGACTTGAGGGTTTTTGCTGATTTCAGCTGGAGATTACGGATGGGGGAAGTAAAGATAAAAAGTGGACATCCAAGCAGATGAGTAATGGTATAGACAAGGATAAATAAGAAAGAAGTATAAAAGACAGAGAATAGAAAAGAACAATTTTTCTTTGAGTTTTCTTATGATTCCCAGTCCTCTTGAAACCTTGACTCTTATCATCTGAATATGCTGCTTGAATATTAGATTTTCACCCAGAAGAAGTCCAAGGAATCGCACAAATCGGTCAGGTGGCCGGCATAGAGGACCTCTTGAAGTAAAAAGCTCCATTAGTGTAGGACAGCTCTTACCTATACGAGAAAAAATAAGTAGGTGTGACCTTTTTACATTCATAGCTAAACAATTACTATCAAACCAATGATAAACGTTCTCAGCCATCGTTTGTAACTTTAGTGTAAGGGATTGTTCATCTGTAGCCAATGTACCTAAGGTATTGTCATCAGCGAATGCGATTAATTCTTCATGAGTATTGGATGCAGCTATTGGTGCGATTCGGTAATTATATTTGTGACATAATCCACAGCAGAGATTTGGTGCCGTGGCAGTAAAAAGCCGATAGAGGTTATTGATGTAAATGAGGAATATACATATGCGGTTCTCATAGGAAGGGTGGCAGTATATGTTTTGGAGGGACTCATTGGATTGGTAATCAGAAGTTCTAGAGCCCTTTTTAAGAGTCAAAGTGATTTGAGAGAGACCAACCTCCCCACCACGCCCATCATTTTCCAAAACAAACATCCAAACAAAGTTTGGAGACATCAATTTTTTAGCATTGTTGAAAGGTTCACTAATTTTGCGTTTTGGGATATCCCCCCTCCCCCCTAGGCCTCAGGGAAAGGGCTACAAGTTATGCAATTTTTTTGTTTACATATAGTGTATGCTATTGAGAAAAGGTATGCATGTTTGATTTCAAAAGAATGTTGAAGGGAGTGTTGAACTAAATCTTTACGTGTTATGCGTATATGGGTTGTCAAAAGGGTTTAACTTAGGAATAACTGAGTATATTCATTTGGAATTTTCAGGAAATAATAAGAAAGATGATCAATTGACAAAAAAGGCAATGTTTACACGCTACTACTATTACAACGACTGCTGCTTCTACTGCTATTACAAGTACTATTACTACTACCACTACTATCACTAAGACTACTACTTCCGTAGCGAATACTACTAAGGCTGAGGATAATGATTAAAATATCTGAGGAACCGTTGAGGGGAACTTGAACTAGATTAAAACATACTATGTGTTAACATGATTGCTAGTACGGGCGCATCATCAATATTTTTGAATTGCTTATCAAACAGTTTGTGGTAACGAACTGTAAGTAAGGAGCGACCCCGCTCAATGGTAACCGAAACTCTAGAAAACTGTATTTTGATACCAATAGATACATTAAAAAAATCAGATTTTAATGCTGATTTCAAATATATAAGTTTCATTAAGTTTAGTCCTACCCATCAAAAGCTACGCTTCTGAGAAAATTTGGCTGATTTTCGAAAAAAGGGGGAAAGACCCCTAAAAGTTAAAGAACTTTAATGAAAATCACACCATCATATTCAGCACATCAGAGAACCCTACTGTAGAGGTTTCAAGATCCTATCTACAAAAATTGTGGAATTTCAGAAGAAAGATCACGGATGCGTGTTTATTTGTTTTGTATTTCTTCCCAGGGGTGATCGTATCAACTCAGTGGTCCTAGAATATCTTGGGAAGGCTCATTGGAATGGAAATTAAAAGTTCTAGTGCCCTTTTTAAGTGACCAAAAAATGGAGGGCAACTAGGCCCCCTCCCACGCTCAGTTTTTTTCCAAAATTACCCGATCAAAATTTTGAGATAGCCATTTTGTTCAGCATGTTTGAAAATATAATAATTATGTCTTTTAGAATGACTTAATCCCCGAAGTCCCCGGGGGGAGGGCTGAAAGTTATGAACTTTACCCAATGTTAACATATAGCATTGATTATTGGGAAGTATACAGACGTTTTCTGGGGGGATTTTTTCTGGTAGTGGGGGTGGGGGTGGGTCGGGGGTTATGTGGGAGGATCTTTCCGTGAAGGAAGTCTCCATAGGGGAAGGGACATTTCTATGAAGTAGACGCCAGATTTCCCAGCATTATACTAAACAAGATCAGAAATTAAATAAAAAAACAAGTTTTTCAACTAAAAGTAAGCAGCAACATCAAAACTTAATACGAACAGAAAATATTACATTTATGATTGGGTTCACCCCCTAGTCAATACCTCGCTCTTTAAGCCAAAGATTTTTTAGTAATTTCATAAGAGCTATTTATTCTAATTAACGGCCTTTGTGATTAAGCGGTCATTTTTAAAGAATTGGAAAAGAATTCGAACTTTAGCTTAAAGAGCGAGGTATTGACTAGGGGGCGAACCCCCTAATATACGTATTAAAAATATATGAATATAGAAGTTCGTTACGTAAGTTAATTCCTAAGTTCCGTATATTAATTACTAATAAAAACGTTCGTAAATAAAATTAAACAAGTTTCGAGAAAGCCATTTAAAGAAATAAAAGTAAACTTAATATGTAAATTTTGTTTTAATTATTCATGTACGGTGAACCAAAATAAAAACCTGTATTAATTCAAAAACGTTCAAAAATTGAATAAAAAAAACGTTTTTTTTAACTGAAAGTAAGGAACGACGTTAAAACTCAAAACGAACAGAAATTATTCCGTATATGAAAGGGGCTGTCCACTCCTCAACGCCTCGCTCTTTACACTAAAGTTTGACTTTCTCACAACTCTATTTTTTTTTAAACAATAAAAAACTTGAGCGTAAAGAGCGAGGCGTAGGTAGGGGATGGCCGTAACAAATTAAGAGTGTATTAGATCAGTGTGGACTAAGTCACATATGGGGGGATAATTTAGGTCTCGAGAATATGGGGCACCAAGTAAGTGGATTAGTTGAAAGGATTTTACAGGGCCAAGAAATACAGGCGTGGTAGGCCACTTTCAAACACCTTTGAATTCAGCGTTCACCTTTCTACTACGTTGAACAAAATGCCTATATCAAAATTTTGATCAGAAGTGTTTGGAAAAATGATGGGTGTAGGGGGCATTTGCCCTCTGATATCTTTTGACTGTTAAAAAGGGCAATAGTCCTCCCAATTTCTAATTGAATTAGCCCCCCTTCAAGTTCATACGACAACGCTTTCTATAAGAAACATTATATGCCCCCAAGGCATAACCAGCCCCACCCTCTCCTCTCCAAGCTCATCTTTTCGTTTAACACCTCCAATCAAAATTTGGAGACAACAATTTAGTTCATCCTACTTGAAGGGCCCGAAAATTAGGTATGTGAGGAAACCCCCCCCCCCGACAGCTCTTGGGGCAAGTGTTGTAAGCTATGCCCTGGGGGCATAACTTACAACACAAAAAAATCCTAAAAATCCCTAGAAAAAATCCTAAAGGGCCCAGAGGCCCGTTAACTGGGAAAAAAAAATCAATACTACCGTAACAATGGCCGTAACAAATTAAGAGTGTATTAAATCAGTGTGGACTAAGCCACATGTGGGGGGATAATTTAGGGCTCTAGAATATGGGGCACCAAGTAAGGGGATTAGTTGAAAAGATTTTATAGGACCTAGAAATACAGGCATGGTAGGCCATTTTTGAATACTTGTGAATTCAGCGTTTCCTTTCAAATTCACTGGGTCTTTATTGTTGGTCGAAGGAAATTTGGGGTGAAGTTTTATTCTTTAAAATTGGTTTGAATAAAAATGAAATAAAGTTATTAATTGAAATGAGGGCTAATAATATGCCACTGGGCCAAAGAAGAAAGTTTATCGGGAGGTAAAGGTCAAAGGCTGGTTCTTATTTTTGTCCTATGTGTGGAGTTTTAGATGAGACCCTATATAACTTGCTGTGTGAATGTGAGGAGCTGAGTGATTGGAAACTTGAAGTGTTTGGTAGGGAGATTATGATTTTGAGTAGTTGGTGAGAGTGTACGCGGATTAATGTTTTATGGGTATCAGAAGCTTGGCACGATTCCTTCGTCTCAAGATGAATCATAGAAGTAGGTTTCTGTAGGATTATGTTAGGATTTGTACAATTTCTTTCTAATTGTTCTTTGTTTATATTTTTGCCATGGCCTATGGGCTTATAGCGCAAATAAATTCTATTCTATTCCATTATATACTGTTACTGTTACTACTGTTCCTACTACTACCACTACTACTATGATACTAGTACAATTAAGACTACACGTATGAAGGTGAAAATTTGACAGAATATTGAGGAGGAATTTGAATTAAATCAAAACACACTATGCACATGCAGATTGTCAAAGGGGAGTATTCAAAAATTGATTAGGGTTTTAAGTTTAAACTTTCGGAGAATACTTAAAGGCGAAGATCAATTGACAAAAAGGTAGTATATGCATGTTACTTCTAAAACTAATACCGCTGCTACTTTTACTTATGCTACTACTGCTACTAAACTACTCCAACTACTACTTCAATTGCAACAACTTGTAAGGCTTAGAGCATTAAGGTTGCTACTACTACTACTAACAACTCACGCAGCACCACGTTGCCCTGAGGCTAACACAGCTACGCACGCTCCTCCTCCATCCCAATCTATTCAAGGCCACCCTTTTTACACCCTTCCTAGGGAGTATCCATTTCCTTTAAATCTTTCTTTATATCGTCCTCCCACCCCAGTGGAGGACGACCTGCTTTCCATTTAGCCCTTGACGGTTGGCCGAAAAGGACATGCTTCGGCAATCTGTCATCTTTCATCCGCACAAAATACCCTAGCCATCTCAACCTTTTTTCATTATAGCCCTAGAAAGCGGGATTGAACCACATTCTTTCGTGCAGCCTTCTGTTTGAAATACGGTCAGTCAGCCGGGTATCCAGAATAATCTTTAGGCACTTTCTCTGGAAAACATCAAGCAAATCTTCATCCGCTTTTCGGAGCGCCCAATGATTCAGAGCCATCCACTGTCATCACTGTAGCTTCGAATATTCTAATTTTGGTTTGCAGACTGATTTTTCTATTCTTTCAATTTTATTTAACAGTGAAAAAAAACCTTAAGCCTTTGCTTATTTTAATTTTAACATCTTCACTGCTCCCACCGTCTTTACTAATGATACTACCAAGGTAAGTGAAACTACCCATCTAATCAATCTTCTCGTTATCCAACGTCACCTTTTCTTCTTCACTTATTCCTAGCCTAGTGACTTAGTCTTCTTAACATTAATTTTCAAACCTATTCTAGCACCCTGAACTTGAAAAACCTCTAAAAGTCCATTCATTTTGCTCACACTTTTATCTAGGATGCTTAAATCATCAGCGTAATCTGAGTCTAGGAGTGTTTTTCCTCCCAATTTGACTCCGTGGTCTCCCATTGCCTTTCGTGTGCTCCTTAAGACAAAGTCCATCAAAATGATCCATATAAAGGGGCATAGAACGCAACCCTGCTAAACTGCTGAATCAATGTAAAACCACCTCTTAATATCAATTCCTACCTTAACCACAGCAGTAATATTCTCGTAAATAGCACTAATCACTTGCAATGGTATACCAGCACTATGTCTGGTATACCATGCAAGAATAAGACCTTTGCTAAAGCTCTTCCATCAGCAGAATCGAATGCTTGCTCATAATCTATAAAACTCGAGGACCAAAGGTGTTTGACAACTCAGGCACTTCTCAATTATTAACCTAAGAGTGAAAATTTGGTCGACACATCCTCTACCTTTTCTAAAACCGCACTGTTCTTCTCTTAAAACTTTGTCTACAGCATCTCTCAGTCTAAACAATATCATATTACTAAGTAATTTGCTACCAACAGAAACCAGACTAATGCCTCGATAATTACCACCCTCACTCTTATCACGTTTCTTATACAGTGGCTTAATTTAGGTCTTTCTAAAATCGTTAGGTACTTCCTCTTTTTCAAAAAATCATATTCATAATCTTCAGTAACTTATTTCTAGCCTCAGAGCCACCATATTTAAGAAACTCATTTACCACACTATCAGCACCTGGAGCCTTTTAATTTTTTAACCCTTTTAGCACTGTTGCTAATTCTTCCTATCAAAACAAATTGTCCTTCACATCCAAGGTATCATAAACGTTTTCATTTTCCTCTGTATGTTTTCCTGCAACTCTATCTCGGTTTATCACATTCTCAAAATGTTCTGCCCATCTCTCTTTAACTCTTTCCTTATCACTAATTGAGGCCCCGTTCCTATCTTTAGCTGGGACAAGTCCGGATTAACTACTCCCTTACAATTTATTAACATTCCAATACAATATTTTACTATTCTGCCGTCTAGCTACATCTTCTAGATCTTCGGCAATTTTAACCTTGGCCTCCACTTCACACCTCCTTAGTTCATACTTTAATGCTTTCTTCACTTTCTTTACATTCCTTTAGTTTTCATATCATCTATTACTCAGATTAATAAAAAAAAATTTCCACAAAATAATTTATTCAAAAAAAAGTGAAGAACTCCAATAAACTAAAAATGATCAAAATTAAATCAAATAATCTACCAAGCATATAACTACCACAAATCAGTATCAATAAATAAATGAAACCCAAAACAAACGGAAATTTAAATAAATAACAGAGTCAAACTCAAAACGAGCAGAAACTAATATAAGTAGGATTCTAAAACCTTGTGCTTTCTAAAAGCCAGAATATAATTTGTAGTTTAAGAAGAAATTCAAATGAATCTACTGAAAAAAATGTCCATTGTCAGTTTAATATGCTTATGCTGATATTTATTCCTTAAAATCTTAATTATTTTTTATTTCTTAAAGTCATAAAAATGAAAACATTTCAAAGAATTTTTTCATTAAATTAAAAGTTATATTCTGGCCTTTAGAAAGCATAGGGTTTTAGAACCCTACTCGTAATAATTTCTGCTTGTTTTGAGTTTGACTCTGTTATTTATTTAATTTATGTTTGTTTTGGGTTTCATTTATTTATTGATACTGATTTGTGGTAATTGTATGCTTGGTAGATTATTTGATTCTATTTTTGTTCATTTTTAGTTTAATGGAATTCTTTACTTTTTTGAATAGCTTATTTTATGGAAAAAGTTTTTTTTAATTAGTTTTTGTTCGGTTTAAGCCTCTTCTAAAATTAAACAACCATCCCTTCCTTAAAAACTTAAATACCCCCTGGGCGTAATTCACAACCCTTGCCTCTAATCTCTGGGGTTTGTTTCAACCCCAAGAGCCTTGTTATGTGATATTTAGACTATTTTAAGTAGAATGGCTATCTAAAATTTCTATTAGATGCATTTCGGGACAATACGACGTGTGTGCGTGTGAGGGGGGGGGGTAGCTGCCCTCCGATCACTTTGACTCTATAAAAAAAAGCACTAGAGCTTCTGATTACCAATCCAATGAGCCTCCTCCGAAGTTTATATGAACATAATTTCTTTAAAAAACGCCATTTGCCCCCAGTGCATAACTTACAACCCTTGCCCTGAGGGCTGGGGGGATTTGCTTTCCTCAAAAACATCATTTCCATACTTTCCAAATACGTTCAACAAAATGGCTATCTCAAAATTTTGATTGGAAGTGTTTGGGGAAATGATGGGTGTGGGGGGAGTATTTGCCCTCTGATCACTCTTGACTGATAAGAAAGGCACTAGTCCTCCCAATTCCCAATCGAATGAGCCTTTTTTGAAGCTTCTAAGACAAAACTTTCTATAAAAACCCCATATGGCCCAAGGGCATAACGCAGGACCCTTATCCTGAGGGCTATGAGGGGAGGGTTGTTATCGTCAAAGATATAATTTTCAGACCTTTCAACTATGTTGAGAAAAGGCCATATCCAAATGTTGATCGGAAATGTTAGGGGTAATGAAGGGTGGGTGTGATTCTTCCTCTAATTACTTCCGATTATTAAAAAGAGCAAAAGCCCTCTCAATTTCCAATCGAATAAGCCCTTTTTGAATTTTTTACGAAAATACATTCTAAGACCTTTATATGTCCCCAGGGCATAACTTACATCCTTAGCACTGAGGGCTGTGGGGGGAGGGTGTAATACTCAAAGACATAATTTCCAGGCCCTTGAACTAAGTTCAACAAAATGGCTCTATCAGAATTTTGATTGGAAGTGTCTGGGGAAATGATGGGCGTGGCGGAGGGGGGGGGGGGGGCATTCGCCCTCCGATCGCTTTGGACTGTAAATAAGGGCACTAGCCCTCTCACTTCCCAATTGAATGAGCACTTTTTGAATTTTTTACGACAAAGTTTTCTATAAGAACCTTATATGCCCCCAGGGAAAAACTTGAAACTTTTCCCCAGGGGGCTGTGAGGAGTTTGTCATCCTCAAAGACATAATTTCAAGACCTTTCAAATACTTTGAACAAAATTGCTATCTAAAAACTTTCATTGAATGTGTTTGCAGAAATGGTGGGTGTGAGAAGAGGGTTAGTTGTCCTCCAATCACTTTCGACTATTAAAAAGGGCACTAGCCCTTTAAATTTCCAATCGAATGAGCCCTTTTTGAAGTTTCTACGAAAACACTTTCAATAAGAGCTTTATATACCCCATTGTTATAGCTTACAACCCTTGCCCTGATGGTTGTGGGGGGGGGGGGGTGTCATCCTCAAAGACGTAATTCCCATAAGTTTAAAATACGTTGAACAAAATGGCTATCTCAAAATTTTGATTGAGTGCGTTCAGGAAAAAGGTGGGCGTGAGAGGTGGGTTAGTTGTCCTCCAATCACTTTTGACTATTAAAAAGGACACTAACCCTTTCAATTTCCAATCGAATGAACCCTTCTTGAGGTTTTTACGACAACGCTTTCTATAAGACCCTTATGTGTCCCCTGAGCATAACTTACAATCTTAGAACTGAGGGCTGTTGGGGGAGGGTATCATACTCAAAAAAATAATTTCCAGACCCTTGAACTAAGTTCAACAAAATGGCTATATAAAAATGTTGACTGAAAGTGCTTGGGTAAATGAGGAGCGTGGCGGGAGGGGGGCATTCACCCTCCGATTGCTTTTGTCTATAAATAACGGCACTATCCCTCTCACTTCCCAATTGAATGAGCCCTTTTTGAAGCTTCTACGACAACGCTTCCTATAAGAATGAGCCGTTTTTGAAGTTTCTACGACAACGCTTCCTGTAAGAACTTATATGCCCCAGGGAACAATTTGAAATTTTTGCCCTGGGGGCTGTGGTTTTTTTTTATGCTCAAAGACTTAATTCCCATAAGTTTAAACTATGTTGAATAAAATGGCTGTTTCAAAATTTTGATTGAGTGTGTTCGGGGAAATGGTGGCGTGAGAGGGGGTTAGTTGTCCTCCAATAGCTTTCGACTATTAAAAAGTACACTAGCCCTTTAATTTTGCAATCGAATGAGCCCTTTTTGAAGTTGTTACGACAACACTTTCTATAAAAACCTTATATAGCCCCAGGGCATTACTTACAACCCTTATGCTGAGGGCTGTGGGGGTTTTCATTCTCAAAGACCTAATTTCCAAAAGTTTTAACTACGTTGAAAAAATGGCTATCTCTAAATTTTTATTGGATGTGTTTGGGGAATTGGTGGGCGTAACAGGGGGGTTAGTTGTCCTCCAATCCCTTTCTACTATTACAGAGGGAACTAACCCTTTCAATTTCCAATTGAATGAACCCTTTTTGAAGCTTCTACGACAACCCTTTCTATAAAAACCTTATATGCCCCCAGGGTATAACTTGCATGCTTACCCTGAGGGCTGTGGTAGGGTTTTCATGATCAAAGACATAATTTCCAGAATTTTCAACTACGTTGGAAAAAATGGCTATCTCAAAACTGTGATTGGGTGTGTTTCGGGAAATGGCTGGCGTGAGAGGGGGGTTAGTTGCCCTCCAATCACTTTCGAAATTTAAAAAGAGCAATAGCCCTTTCGATTTCCAATTAAATAAGCCCTTTTTGAAGTTTCTACGACAACGCTATCTATAAAAACCTTATATGGCCCTAGGGCATAATTTTCAACCTTTGCCCTGAGGGGTATGGGGGGTTTGCCATCCTCAAAAACATAATTTTCAGAACTTTCAACTACGTTGAACAGAATGGCTGTCTCAAAATTTTGATTGGATGAGTTTGGGAAAATGGTGGGCGTGAGAGGGGGGTTTGTTGTCCTCCAATCACTTTTGACTATTAAAAAGGACACTAACCCTTTCAATTTCCAATCGAATGAACCCTTCTTGAGGTTTTTACGACAACGCTTTCTATAAGACCCTTATATGTCCCCTGAGCATAACTTACAATCTAAGAACTGAGGGTTGTGGGGGGAGGTAAGACATAATTTCCAGGCCCTTAAACTATGTTCAATAAAATGGCTTTATCAAAATATTGATTGAAAGTGTTTGGGTAAATGAGGAGCGTGGCGGGGGGGGGCATTCGCCCTCCGATCGCTTTGGACTGTATATAAGGGCACTAGCCCTCTCACTTCCCAATTGAATGAGCACTTTTTGAAGCTTTTACGACAACGCTTACTGTAAGAATGAGCCCTTTTTGAAGTTTCTACGACAACGCTTCCTGTAAGAACCTTATATGTCCCCAGGGAACAATTTGAAATTTTTGCCCTGGGGGCTGTGGTTTTTTTTTTATCCTCAAATACCTAATTCCCATAAGTTTAAACTATGTTGAATAAAATAGCTGTTTCAAAATTTTGATTGAGTGTGTTCGGGGAAATGGTGGGCGTGAGAGGGGATTAGTTGTCCTCCAATAGCCTTCGACTATTAAAAAGGACAATAGCACTTTAATTTTCCAATCGAATGAGCCCTTTTTGAAATTTTTACGACAAAACTTTCTATTAAAACCTTATATACCCCAGGGCATTACTTACAACCCTTATGCTGCGGGCTGTGGGGGCTTTCATTCTCAAAGACCTAATTTCCAAAAGTTTTAACTACGTTGAAAAAATGGCTATCTCTAAATTTGATTCTATGTGTTTGGGTAATTGGTGGGCGTAAGAGGGGGGTTAGTTGTCCTCCAATCCCTTTCTACTATTACATAGGGAACTAGCCCTTTCAATTTCCAATTGAATGAGCCCTTTTTAAAGTTTCTACGACAACCCTTTCTATAAAAACCTTATATGCCCCAGGGTATAACTTGCAAGCTTACCCTGAGGGCTGTGGTAGGGTTTTCATGATCAAAGACGTAATTTCCAGAACTTTCAACTACGTTGGAAAAAATGGCTATCTCAAAACTGTAATTGGGTGTGTTTCGGGAAATCGTGGGCGTGAGAGGGGGGTTAGTTGCCCTCCAATCACTTTCAAATTTTAAAAAGAGCAATAGCCCTTTCGATTTCAAATTAAATACGCCCTTTTTGAAGTTTCTACGACCACACTATCTATAACAACCTTGTATGGCCCCAGGGCATAATTTTCAACCTTTTCCCTGAGGGGTGTGGGGGTTTGCCATCCTCAAAGACATAATTTTCAGAACTTTCAACTACGTTAAACAAAATGGCTATCTCAAAATTTTGATTGGATGGGTTACAAGAGGTGGTGAGCGTGAGAGAAGGGTTTAGTTGCCCTCTTATCACTTTCGACTATTGAAAAGGACACTAGCCCTTTCAATTTCCAATTGAATGAGCCCTTTTTGAAGTTTCTACCATAACATTTTCTATAAGAGCTTATATGCCCCCACGGCATAACTTACAACCCTTGCCCTCGGGGGTTTGAGGGGTGTCGGGGGTTTTGTCATCCTCAAAGACAATAATTCCAAAACTTTCAATTACGTTGAACAAAATGGCTATCTTAAAATTTTGATTGGATGTGTTTGAAGACGTGGTTGGCATGAGAGGGGGTTTAGTTGCTCTCCAGTCATTTTTGACTATTAAAAAGGGCACTAGCTCTTTCAGTTTCCAATCGAATGAGCCCTTTTTAAAGTTTCTACGACAACTTCTTCTGCAAAAACCTCATATAACCTCAGGGCATAACTTAAAACCCTTACCCATAGGGCTCTGAGGGGTTTATCATCCTCAAAGACAAAATTTCCAGAATTTTCAACACCGTTGAACAAAATGAATATCTGACAATTTTGATTGTATGTGTTTGGGAAAACAGTGGGAGTGAGGGGGGAATTAGTTGTCCTCCAATCACTTTCAACTATTATAAAGGACACTGGCCCTTTTAGGAGGTGTCCTCCTCAAAGACATTATTTCCAGGAGGGTGTTCTCCTCATAGACATTATTTCCAGATCCTTCAACTACGTTGAATGAAATTACTATCTCAATATTTTGATTGGATGTGTTTGTGGAAATGGTGGACATGGAAGGGGTGTTAGTTGCCTGCCAATCATTTTCAGCTATTAAAAAGGTTACAAGCCCTTCCAATTTACAATCGAATGAGCCCTTTTCAAAGTTTCTACAACAACTCCTTCGATACGAAGTGCCCCGGTCTAAAAGAAACCAAAAAAAATAACTAATACATTGCGCCGACATCGTTCTTTAATTATGCAGCGCTATTGCGCTGCTTATGATAATTCTTGTACAAGACACTCCTCCTCTCTATTAAACATGGATTAAAAAAAACTTTTTCCACAAAATTAGTTTTTTAAAGAAAAGTAAAGAACTCCATTAAACAAACAATGAGCAAAAATAAAATCAAATAATCTACCAAGTGTGAAACTACCACAAATCAGCATCGATAAATAAATGAAACCCAAAACAAACAGAAATTGAAATAAATAACCAACTCAAACTCAAAACGAGCAGAAATTAACATAAGTTGGGCTCAAAACCCCAAAACCTTCCTAAGGCCAGAACATAATTTGCACTTTACTGAAAAAAATATAAATGTTTTTACTTTTACAACTTCAATAAATCAACTAATATTTACATTTTGATTACTAAATATCAGTATATGTATGTTAAACTAACAATGCACATTCATTTAATTTTTTTCAGTAATCTGATATTTAGTAATCAAAATATTATTATTATTTGATTTATTAAAGTTATAAAAGTAAAAACATTTATATTTTTCAGTAAAGTGCCAATTATGTTCTTGGCTTGGGAAGGCAGGGGGGTTTTGAGCAAAACTTATGTTAATTTCTGCTCGTTTTAGGTTTGACTTGGCTATTTATTGTAATTTCTCCTCGTTGGGGGTTTCATTTATTTATCGATGCTGATTTGTGGTAGTTTCACGCTTGGTTGATTATTTGATTTGATTTTTGCTCATTTTTTGTTTAATGGAGTTCTTTACTTTTCTTTGAAAAACTTATTTTATGGAAAAAGTTTTTTTTAAATAATTTCTGTTCGTTTTGTATTGACACAGTCTTTTCAGAGAAAAAGAAAATAAAATTTTCAATCTTTTCGTTTTTTTTTAGACTTAATAGTTCGGCCTGCTATTTGTATGCTGGAGAAAAATTTTCAGCAAATTTTAACAACATACACCCTTTTAGAAATCTGGACACAAATATTAGTGTTTAATTTAGTTTCATACCTCCTCTAGTTGACCTGAAATGGAAAACTTGATACCATCCGCCAAAAAATCTGTTTTGTTTCTTTGATAACTTGGATACACCTAAACTATTTTGATTTGGTTAAATTCTAAGAGCAGAATTAGCCCCGAAAGTTTGAACATAATACCCTAAGTCGTTCTTGGGATGCTGCTGAGATGCCTTATTGGGAATTAGCATAAACACAGAGCATTTTGATTTAAACTTAAGGCAACATTTAGTTTTTAAACATAATAGGCAAATGGGAGGGTGGGCGTCGGAGGGAGATTAGTTACCCTCCAATCACTTTTAACTATTAAAAAGGCACCAGCCCTTTCTATTTTCAATCGAGTGAGCCCTTTTCGAAGTTCCTACGACAACTCCTTCGATGTGAAGTGTCCATGTCTAAACAACAACAACAACAACAGAAAATAACACATTATACCCACATCGATCTTTACTATAAAAATGTCCAGCCTTCCAATCATTTTCGACTATTAAAAAAGGCACTAGGCCTTTCGATTTCCAATTGAATGAGCCCTTTTTGAGTTTCTATGACAACGCTTTCTATAAAAACCTTATATGCTCCCAAGGCATAAATTACAACCCTTACCCTAAGAGTTGTTAGGGTGTTTGTCATCCTGTAAGATCTAATTTTCAGAACTTTGATCTATTTTAAACAAAATGATTATCTTACAATTTTGATTGGATGGGTTTGGGGAAAAGGTGGGCGTGAGAGGGGCGTTATTCGCTCTCTAATCACTTTCAACTATTAAAAAAGGCACTAACCCTTTCAATTTCTAATCAAATGAGCCATTTTGAAGTTTCTACGACAACACTTTCAATAAAAACCTTATATGCCCCCAGGACATAACTTACAACCCTTGCCCTGAGGGCTGAGGGTTGGGGGTTGTCATCCTCAAAGACGCAATTTCCAGAACTTTCTACCATGTTGAGCAGAATGGCTATCTGAAAATTTTGACTGGATGTGTTTGGGGGAATGGTGGACGCGAGAGGAGGGTTAGTTACCCTCCAATCACTTTCGACTATTAAAAATGGCACTAGTCCTCTCAATTTCCAATTGAATTAGCCCCTTTTGAAGTTTTTACGACAACTCTATCTGTAAACTTTATATGCCCCCAGGGCATAACGTATAACCTTTGCCCTGGGGGCTCTGGGGGGTTTGTCATCCTTAAATACATAATTTCCACAACTTTTAACTACGTTGAACAAAACGGCTATCTCTAAACTTTGATTGAATTTTTTTTGGGAAATGGTGGGAGTGAGAGGGGGGTCGATTAATCTCCACTCACTTCCGACTATTAAAAAGGGCAATTTCTATTTCCCATCAAATAAGCCCTTTTTGAAATTTCAAAAACAACTCTCTATATAAACTTTATATGCCCCCAGGGCATAACTTACAACCCTTGCACTGAGGGCTCTGACTGGGCCATCATCCTAAAAGACCTAATTTTGAGAACTTTCAACTACGTTGAACAAAAAGGATATCTCAAAATTTTGATTGGATATGTTTGGGAAAATGCCGGGCGTGAGAGTAGTTGCCCTTCAATCACTTTCGACTATTAAAAAGGGCACTATTCCTTTCAATTTCCAATTGAATGAGCTCTTTTTGAAGTTTCTACAGCATCACTTTCTACAAAAACCTTATATCCCCCAGGGGCATAACTTACAACCCTGGCCCTCAGGGCTGTGGGGGGGGGGTGTCTTCCTTAAAGACCTAATTTCCAAAACTTTCAATTACGTTGAATAAAATGGCTACTAAATAAACTAATAAACTAATAAATAACTAATAATAAACTAATAAACTAATAATAATACGTTGGTGGGTATTTGAAGGTTATTGAAGGGCAACTAACCCCCCTTTCACGCCCACCCTTTTCCCAAACACATCCGATCAAAATTTTCAGATATCCTTTTTGTTCAACGTAGGTGAGAGTTCTTGAAATTAGGTCTTTTAGGATAATAACCCCCTCAGATTTACCCGTGCTCCAACCATTTAAACATTTGCCTCTCAATTACTTGGACTATCTGTCTTGCCTTTTCTCTGTCTACAATTAGCCATGTCTTGATGCAACCTATGCAAATCTACTGCAAAATAATTGATAAATTCAATTCAAAATCAACGGACTTTTTTTTTTTTAGACCAGGTCACTTCGTATCAAAAGATTTCTCATAGGAACTTCGAAAAGGCTCATTCGATTGAAAACAGAAAGGGCTGATTCCCTTTTTAATAGTCGAAAGTGATTGAAGGGCAACTGGCGATTGGATGATTGGACTTGAAGATTACCTCCTCCCTCCCACCTACAAAGACTACACAAGGAATATTGTACCCATGAAAATTGCTCCTGCAGAAAATTGTTAAATTAAATAATTGATATAGTGCAAGGGTTCCAAATTATGGCCCTTTGGTCATATTGTAATATTGAAAATCATTCAGGGAACGATTTTCTGACGCTCTTTTTCTCTCGTACTTGTTTTGTGCATTTTATAAAATTTAAAGTTTTGCTGGGCGGGAGAGTAGTTGCCCTTCAATCACTTTCGACTATCAAAAAGGGCACTATTCCTTTCAATTTCCAATTTAATGAGCTCTTTTTGAAGTTTCTACAGCATCACTTTCTATAAAAAACCTTATTTAACCCAAGGGCATAACTTACAACCCTTGACCTGAGGGATGTGGGGGGGGTTGTACCATTTTTTTTCAAATAATAATACATTTTGCTAATAATAATAAACTAATAATAAATAAACTAATAAATAAATAAACTTTCAAATGAGCCCTTTTTGAAATTTCTAAAACAACTTTCTATATAAACTTTACATGCCCCCATGGCATAAATTACAACCTATGCACTCAGGGCTCTGAGGGGGTTATCATCCTAAAAGACCTAATTTTAAGAACTTTCACCTATGATGAACAAAATGGATATCTTAAAAATTTGATCGGATGTGTTTGGGAAAAGGGTGGGCATAAGAGGGGGGTTAGTTGCCCTTCAATCACTTTCGACTATTAAAAAGGGTGCTATTCCTTTCAATTTCCAAGTGAATGAGCCCTTTTTGAAGTCTCTAAAACATCGCTTTCTATAAAAACCTTATATGCCCCAAGGGCATAACTTACAACCCTTGCCCTGAAGGCTGTTGGGGAGGGGGTTGTCATCCTTAAAGACCTAATTTCCAAAACTTTCAACTTCGTTGAATAAAATGGCTATCTAAAAATTTTTATTGTATGTGTTTGGGGAAAAGGTGGGCGTGAGAGGTGGGTTCGTTGCCCTCAAATCACTTTCGACTATTAAAAAAGGCACTAGCCCTTTGAATTTTCAATCGAATGAGCCCTTTTTGAAGTTTTTGCGACAATACGTTCTGTAAAAACCTTATATGCCTCCAGGGCCGAGCTTACTACCCTTGCTCTGAGGGCTGTGGGGAGGAGGTGTCATCTTCAAAGACCAAATTTCAAGTCATTTCAACTAAGTTGAACAAAACGGCTATCTTAAAATTTTGATTGGATGTGTTTGGGGAAAAGGTGGGCGTGAGAGGGGGAGTTAGTTACCCTCCAATCACTTTCGACTATTAAAAAGGGTACTAGCCCTTTCAATTTCCAATCAATTGAGCCCTTTTGAAGTTTCTACGACAACGCTTACAATAAAAACCTTATATACCCTCAGGGCATAAGTTACAACCCTTGTCCTGAGGGCTGTAGGGTGGTGGTTGTCATCCTCAAAGACCTAATTTCCAGAGCTTTCTACTACGTTGAAAAAAAATGGCTATCTGAAAATTTTGATTGGATGTGTTTGGGGGAATGGTGGGCTTGAGAGAGGGGTTAGTTACCCTCCAATCACTTTCGACTATTAAAAAGGGCACTATCCCTCCCAATTTCCAATGGAATGAGCCCCTTTTGAAGGTTTTACGACAACTCTATCTATAAAAACTTTATATGCCCCCAGGGCATAACTTACAACCTTTGCCCTGGGAGCTGGGGGGGAGGGGTTATCATCCTTAAATACATAATTTCCAGAACTTTCAACTACGTTGAACAAAATGGCTATCTCTAAACTTTGATTGAATGTTATTGGGGAAATTGTGGGCGTGAGAGGGGGAATAATTACTCTCCACTCACTTTCGATTCTTATAAAGGGCAATTTCGATTTCCAATCAAATGAGCCCGTTTTGAAATGTTAACAACAACTTTTTATATAAACCTTATATGCCCCCAGGGTATAACTTACAACCCTTGCCCTGAAGGCTCTGAGGGGGTTATCATCCTAAAAGACCTAATTTCCAGAAATTTCAACTACGTTGAACAAACTGGATATCTCAAAATTTTGACTGGATGTGTTCGGGAAAATGGTGGGCGTTGGAGGGGGATTAGTTGCCTTTCAATCACTTTCGACTATTAAAAAGGGCACTATTCCTTTCAATTTCCAATTGAATGAGCCCTTTTTGAATTTTCTACAACATCGCTTTCTATAAAACCCCCCAGGACATAACTTACAATCCTTGCCCTTAGAGCTGTGGGGGGTGTGGGGTTGTCATACTTAAAGACCTAATTTCCAAAACTTTCAACTACATTGAATAAAAGGGCTATCTAAAAATGTTGATTGTATGTGTTTGGGGAAAAGGTGGGTGTGAGAGGGGGGTTAGTTGCCCTCAAATCACTTTCGACTATTAAAAAGGACACTAGCCCTTTGAATTTCCAATCGAATGAGCCCTTTTTCAAGTTTTTTACAACAAAGATTTCAATACAGACCCTATATACCCCCAAGGGCATAACTTATAACCCTTGCCCTGAAGACAGCGGGGGGAGTGTCCTGCTCAAAGGTATAATTCTCTGAACTTTAAACTGGGTGGAACAAACTGGCTATTTCATAATTTTGATTGGATGTGTTTCGAGAAATTGTGGGAGTAGAAGGGGTGTTAGTTGCCTTCCAATCACTTTCGACTATTAAAAAGGGCACTAGCCATTTCAATTTCCAATCGAATGACCCCTTTTTGAAGTTTCTACGACAACGCTTTCTATCTAAACCTTATTTGCCCCGA
The DNA here is from genome assembly GCF_049724085.1 of Artemia sp. Qi Xiang Cuo. Classification (NCBI taxonomy): domain Eukaryota; kingdom Metazoa; phylum Arthropoda; class Branchiopoda; order Anostraca; family Artemiidae; genus Artemia; species Artemia sp. Qi Xiang Cuo. Next base: position 47,799,009 of record NC_142810.1, read on the forward strand.
GGGTATAACTTACAGCCCTTGTATTGAGGGCTGTGGGGGGTTTTTAATCCTCAAAGACCTAATTTCCAGAACTTTCAACTACGCTGAACAAAACTGCTATCTAAAAATTTTCATTTAGTGTGTTCGGAGAAATGGTGGGTGGGAGAGGAGGGTTAGTTGCCCTCCAATCACTTTCGACCATTAAAAAGGGCACTGGCCCTTAGAATTTCCAATCGATTGAGCCTTTTTTGAAGTTTCTACGACAACGCTTTCTATAAAAAACTTATATGCCCCCAGGGTATAACTTACAACCCTTGCCCTGAGGGCTGTGGGGGAGTGTCCTCCTCAAAAACATAAGTTCTATCTGGAAATAAACTACGCTGAACAAAATGGCTATCTCAAAATTTTGATTGGATGTGTTTAGGAAAAAGGTGGGCGTCGAAGGGGTGTTAGTTGCCTTCCAATCACTTTCGATTATTAGGAAGGGCAAAGGCCACTTCAATTTCCAATTGAATGGGCCCTTTTTGAAGTTTCTACGACAACTTCTTCGATACGAAGCGCCTTGGTATAAAGGAAAAAATAATAAATAATACATTGTGCCACCATGGTTCTTATATGCCCCCAGGGCATAACTTAAAACCCTTGTCCTGAGGGTTGTGGGGGAGTGTTCTCCGCAAAAACATATTTTCCATCTGGAAATTAACTACGCTGAACAAAATGGCTATCTCGACAACTCCTTTGATTCGAAGTGCCCTGGTATGCAAACCAAAAAAAAAACATTAATAAAAAACTAATAATACATTGTACCAACATCGTTCTTTACTTAGGCAGCGTTAGTGCACTGCCTATGATAAAACTTTTCCACTAAAATTTGTAGCTGCAGTCTTAGCTTTTTTCCCTAAGACACCATCAGCAACCTCACAAATTCTATTTCTAAAATTATTCCAACCATCTTCCACATTGTCAAATTTCCAACCCTCAAGTTTAGCATTCAAGTGTTCCAGAAAACTTTCTTTCAAATGCTCATCCTGGAGTCTACCAACATCATAACTTCTCCAGAGGTAATTACCCTTCCGAAATTTCAGCTTTAAATTGACCCTAGACACCACTAAATGGTGATCTTTACTTTTAACAGCACTCCTATATACACTAGTATTTCGTATTAATCCTGCCAGTCTTCGGTTTACTATAATATAATGCATAAGGTTTGCTGTCTTACCATCACCTGAATACAATGTTAACTTATGGGCTATTTTATGGCCAAGCACCGTATTAGTTGTAACTAGATTTTTATACCTACAGAATGGCAAAAGTCTGAAGCCATTACTGTTTTCTTTACCTACACCAAATTTTCCGAGGCTAGGATATCATCTATCCCCATTTTTACCGACCAGGGCGTTAAACTTCTCTAGTAAAAACATCATATTTCTACCTGGGAATATTTACTCCTGTAACTGTAAGTAAAATTCATCTGAGTCAAATCTGAGTAAATTCATTTCGTTACTTTGGGATTATTCTCGCTGAGCTTTTATCTTTCATTAAGCATTCTGATTATTTGAGATTGAAACTTGCCCATAACTGAGGTTGTCTTCATAGATTGAAACATGTGTTTCCTTTTTCCATCCTTAAAATTTTATACCATTCTCTAATTGAATCATATCTAAATTATTGCCCTGTAATCTATCTCAACACATTTATGGTCCATCTGCAACCTCTTCAGATAATTCAAAACAAGGCATATTAGAATTCTGGGTGCTCTTGTTCATTGCCCAGTGATGTTTCAAAATCTTTTGGAAACCCAGACTTTGTATGTTTTTCTCAATATACTTAATCTCAAACAACTGAAAGACCTTCATACAGCAATGTGGTTTTATGATATCCAATCTTTAACAAATTATTTCCATGATTTAGGTATAATTGAGACTCCCATTTCTCCTGCCCACCACGTCCGCTCCAAGAAATATGGCCTTCTCCAAGTAAATCTGATAGAGCTAGATTCTCAGTCAGATACCAGATTCCTCATATTGTAAATAAACTTAATTTAATAGAAATATTCCCAAGTTTCAAGAGCCGATTGTCTTCGAAAAAAACATATTTCAAAAATGGTTCTTTGTGTGAATGTTGAAATTGAAGAATAAAAGATATCAGTATGAAATGTAATGTGGTGTTCTGGCACTGGGGTACTTTTTTTTTTTTTTTTTTTTTTTTTTTTTTTTTTTTTTTTTTTTTATTGATATCCTGTATTTGTTATTTCGGCATTTTCTTAAATTTGTTTATAGCCGACACATCGAGCCCTGCTCTCCCTCGACCAGTTTAGAAATCTATTTATCATGTATTTTGTCAATATAAGATCTTGTCTTGAGTCACTAGTATTTCCGTCAGTCGGTTCTACAGGGGCATATACTACTATAACTGGTAACCTCAACTTTTCAGTCATAAAATGAAAAATTAGTATTCTATAATTAATGCCATCCAAGCCTAAACAAGGATTAGCAGCTTTTTTATTCACCATGAGACCTACTTCCTGTCGGTGCATCCCATCTTTCCTGCCTGAGTAAATAAAATCCTATATCACTTAATTTCAAGCTTCTTACCATGCAAGTATTAAAAGGGTATATAAACAATATCATAGGCAGCGCTGCTCTATCATAGCTAGTAATACTAATGCTATTTTAAAGGACCTAAACTGATTGGAAATTCGATGTTCTAGTGCCCTTTTTAATAGTTAAAAGTGATTGGAGGGCAATCAGCCCTCCTCTTTAGCTCACAATTTTCCAAACACTTCCAATCAAAACTTAAGATAGTCATCTTGTTCAGAATAGCTGAACAGTCTTGTAGCTGCATCTCTAGGGCCATTGCGTAGGTTACCCCCCCCCCCCCCCATAGTTATGAAGTTTGCCCATTATGTATAAAAACTAAATGTTGCCTTAAGATTAAATAAAAAAGCACTATGTGTATGCTGATTGCCAATAAGACATCTCAACAGTATCCCAAGAAAGACTGAAGATATTATGTTCAAACTTCCGGGACTACTTCTATTACTACGTCTGCTCTTAAAATTTAACTAATTCAAAAGAGTGTAAGTGTATCCAAGCTGTCAAAGAGAATAGATAGATTTTTCCGTGAATTGTGTCAAATTTTATTTTTTAGGTCAACTAGAGCAGGCATAAAAATAAATTGAACAGTACTATTTGTATCTAGATTTTTAAATAGATCTGTATGTTGTCAAAAATTGTTGAAAAATTTTCTCCCTCATATAAATAGTAGGCCAAACTATAAATTCTTAAAGAAAAACCGTAAAGATTTAAAGTAGTATATTCTTTTTCCCTGAAAATAATATATCGGTAAAAAAGAACAGAAATAAATTAAAACAAAATAAGTTTTACAAAGTAAAATAAAGAACTCCATTAAACCAAAAATGAGTAAAAGTAAATTCAAATAGTTTACCAAGAGTAAAAGTACCACAAATCCACACTAATAAATAAATGAAACCCAAAACGAACAGAAATTGCTGTAAATAACCGAGTTACTGAACCAAGTTACTTGGTTACTAACCGAGTCACTTTACTGAAAAATTCTTTTTTAACGTTTTCACTTTTATAACTTTAGTAAATCAAATATTTTAAACATTTTAAGGAATAAAAATCAGCATATGTGTATTAAACTGACAATACACATTCATTTCGTATTTTTTTTAGTAAAGTGTAAATTATGTTCTGGTCTTGGGAATGCATGGGGTTGTTTTTAGCCCTACTCATGTTAATTTCTACTCCTTTTGAATCGGTTATTTATTGTAATACGTGTTCTTTTCGGGTTTTATTTATTTATCGATGCTGATTTTTGTATTTATACGCTTAGTAGATTATTTTATTTTATTTTGTGCTCAGTTTTGGTTTAATGGAGTTCTTTACTTTTCTTTCCAAAACTTATATTGTGGAAAAAGTTTTTTTAATTAATTCTAAAATAAGACAAACTTTCTCAGGTTCGTATCTTCTCATGGGCAACACTAAACTTCGTGAATATTAAATATTTAGAATCAGCATAATAAGTTAATTCTTTTGATAAAAATTCTGTTTTTACAGATTTGAATACTTTTGAGCTGCGTTGCTGACTAAAGCTCACTTCGCTCGGTGCATTTGCTTACTACAGTTTGTTACCACGAACTATTACTTAGCATGATTGGAAAAAAGGTCAGAAATTAAGTTAAAAAAAAACTAGGTAACTAAGGAGAAGCATTCAAACGTGAAACGAACGGATTGGAGCCACCCCTTCTTCAACCCTCGCTTTTTACGCTAAATTTGGACTATTTGTCACAATTCTCTAAGAAAGACTACTGAAACACAAGGGCCATTAAATTTGAATGAGATATATTTTTAATGAATGTTAGACTTTAAGCATAAAGAACAAGGGTTACGAAAGTTGCAGCCACCCTCATGTACACAATAATTTCTGCTCGTTTTGAGTTTTGATGTTGCTGTTTACTTTCAATTGAAATAAAACTTGTTTTTTTTTTATTTAGTTTCTAGCCGTTTTTAAAATCATACCAGGAAACACCCCCCCCCCCCCCCCCGTGAAAAATTTTCCTAATGAGCAAGTGATTTATTTTTTAATTTTGTGACTAAAATGGAACTGTGTAAAGAAACTTCACCTCAATGAGCTCTGCTGCTCTTGATGTGTATAAAATATTATGTATTCTGTCCCAATCCCCCTTGTTCTAAAGCATTCGTTATTAATGCAAGAGGGACAAATATTTATATTTTACTGTAAGAAGCAGGGGGTTGAGGAGGTGGCATCCTCGCTTGCATGGGGAAATAGCTTTTTAATAAAAGTTTTTCCACTTAAAGTAGGGAACAACCTTAAGAATCAAGACAAACAGGGATTATTCCATCAATGAGGGTGGGTGCTCCCTCCTAAGCTCCTTGTTCATTCCACTAAACTTTTTTGGTACTTGATAAAAGCTTCTTATTCCAATTCAACAGCCATTGTGTTTCAACAGTCCCTCTTAAACAAAAGTGACCAAAAGTCAAACTTTTGATAAAAAAAAGCTAGGTTTTAAGAAAAGACAGTTTCCCTCATATACTGAATAATTTCTGATCTTTTCAAATTTTGATATTTCTCCTCACTTTTTATTTAAAACTCATATTTTATACATATTTAATATCTGATGGTTTTTAAAACATGTCTAGGCCCAACCAAAATATGATGTGGGCTACTTACCCCATAAACCCCAAATTCATACTGTTAAATTGTGTACAATACATCAATAATTGTAAAGTGGTTTGTAGCGTCCCACTTTTGAAATGTTTCTATTGGAAATTAAAGCGTCAAATTATAATCAAAATTTGACAAAGCTTAAAAATCTGAAGAAAAAAAGTCCGTCCCTTCAGGTCCTAAGAAAAACAGCCAAACATAGGGGACCTAAATAAGTAGGCTAAGTAGATTGTCATTAGGAATTCAATCTACAGTTGTACGAGCTTTTTGTAACGCAAATTGACCAAATGTCCCATAAAATGTGTTTTAAGGGTCACAGAGAATTCTAAAAACTAAACTTCTTCGGAAAATAGAGCTTGTTTCTGGCTTTTAAAAGAAATGAACTTAAATTAAGTTATTGATATCATGGACAGTGAAGACTTATTAAAAGCTTTGTAAGTTTTTCTTTTTTCTGTTGGCTTCTCTGCTCCTAATCAAACATCCGTTTTGTTTTCATTATTATTTTGTAGATGGGTGGGGCATTTTTATCTTCTAAACGCTAATTTTACGCTAATTTTAGCGTTTGTTAATTAGCAAAACGCTAATTTTAGAGTTTTACGGCTATTGGAAAATATCAAAAGTCTTCTCTTTGAAGAAGTTATGAAGATACATTTTGCAAAATCTCTGAAGGAATATTTTTTTGTTTCTCATAGAGTTGAGCTTTACTCTTTACTTCCGTAAGATATTATTTTTTTCTTTGTGAATAAGCGGGGATTTATGCACAGCTCAGCACAAAAACCAACAGAACAAGTTCATCCGCGCATCTACTTCACTTGGTCGGGTTTTACATTCCCTATCACAATTTCCGAATCTTTCGCAGTTGAGACACTGCTTGGGTTCTTTGATAGGCGTAGTGACACGAAATAAACAATATTCAATTTTTATTCTAAATTTCAGTGCATGATCAAGGTCGTCTTTTGTCTTAGACTTCAACAGCACAACTCTTGAATTTCCGAATCGTGACGGAGAAATTACACTTTCAACAAGCACATAGATTAGAGAAATATCCAAATCAGTGTCCATTTTAATAACACCTACGCGCTCGGCTCTTATAATCTTAGCCTAAATTTTCATACTACTAGGTATTGCTGCCACAGCTGCAGAATCTTCATCAACTATTTGGACTATCAGTCCATTTCGGCAACTCACAATGTGTTTCACCTTGTCAGTACAGCCAAGCTTCTTGACAAATTAAAGCTGATTTGTAGGATTTGTCAGAATTATTTGAAATCAGCATAGTAACAGATTGGGGTTTTTGTTAGTACAGAACTAGGATATTTAGCTTTTGGACGCATTCATTGAGATTATAGGCCACTAATTTAGGGGGTTTGTTGGAAACTAAGGCCCATTCGAAGGATCAACTATCAGAAACAGCGGCAAATTCTCATGCCGCTCTTTGATTCCGTAAAGTACCTTGAAAATATTCAACAAAAATGATGACGCTGTATATGATTCTCTTCTCTTCTCAAGTGTGTCAACTTTCAGTTCTACTTTACAGGTATCAATTGCCCGCTTAATTGTATCTTTCTCAAAAAATTGAACATCAACCTTTATTACCGCATCTTCATCCTTGACGGCAGACCACTTCAAAAAGTTCAGCACCGGACAGAGATAAATAGAACTAGCCATGTTAATAGTTTCTTCTCTAAATAGGTAACGTAATGTCCAGTCAATAATCATAGTTCATATAACACGTCCAATATCCAGAGAGCACACAGATAAATGATTAATCAAGTTCATCCAGGAACAAGACAAGCATAGTGACCTACTTGCCGTAATTTAATAGTAAAAAAACACCGGCGGGCTCGTATAGCACTTGAATCAGCTTCCCTCATCGCTTTTGCCTTTTACCTGAGACACCTGCAGAACACTGTTGTTGTTTAGGATTATTTTTTTCTTAAAATACTCAGATCTTTCTTGCTTATTGGAATTTTAGATTTTAGCTTAAAAAGTCAGCTAAAGAATCGTACAAGAAATTTGTGAATGTTTTCTTGATATTAAAAAAAAAATTATGGGAGTATTAGTTTTTTAGAATTGTTCAATTGCCTAGGTGCTTAGAAAAATATTTGTCACCATACGTTGCACGTTTGATAATTGAATAGAAAGACAGAGTTTCTTCACTTGATCAATAAATCATTTTAGTTTATTTATTCGATATATTACAGGTAGAAGAATCAGCAATTCAAATTGATAAGAACGGTGAACTCTTTGATGTCGATGACGGACAACTACCACTAATAATTGGAGCCAGCTCTGGTCTGTTTTTACTGATCTTCGTCATGACTGTTGTATGTGTCTGGAAGCACTCTCGCCCGTTGGTTGAAGGTGGAGGAAAGCAATACTGTAACGTTTTTTGTCACTATTTTCTCTCTGTGAGCACTATGAGGCAAAGATTAAAAAAAAAAAATATTTTCTGTTAGAAGTAAAGTGTGAAGTTGAAACTTGAAAAGAACTTATTTATTGCTTTCCAGTTTATGCAAAACATATCTGCGCAAAACTTGTTCAAATTAAATTCCTCGTCATACTTTCCTCTATTATTAGGATTTTACAGAACCACGGCTTTACTTAAAATACAAATACAGCACAACAAAATAGGATTTGGAGCAAAAAATTTCAAGTAGCTTGCAGAAAATGAAGTTCTTACTTATTAAATTCTCAATGGCCTTTTGCCGACTGTGAAATCTGTAAATTTTACTTTTCAACTTTAATGCTCGAAAAAGCTCAAACAAGTTCGGTTATCAGAAAAGCACTAATTTTTTTTAGAATTCTACGCATTGTCAGTGACCAATTTATGCATTTTTGTATAGGGTAGGTGAATCGAAGCCCAAGTTGTCAAAAAACTCTTATTTTGAAATTCCTAAATATTTACCTTTGTTTGTTATTGGCTTTCAAGCTTTACAACTCAAAAATGCTACTTTTTGGTGTACCAAAAATTACAATTTTTATACCACATGACACTCTATATTGACTATAGAAAGAAGAATTTACGAAATACATGTAGATAGGATTGAGAGCTTTCCAATAAACAATTAAACATACTTTTACGATCTTGCAGGAGCATGCTAATACTACTATTCAGCCTTTCTTTTATTAGGTTGTAGCTGTCAATCCATCTATGCGACTAATAGAAATACTTTATAAAATCTGTTGTTTCCTCTTACAGGCATTGTAGAATCTCCTACATTTTTGTTTGTGGTTAAGTAAGAAAATTGACAAAGAAACCTTTACAAATTTATAAAATGGATTATAATGACCTTCGTTTCTGCTTCTGCTTCTTTAATAGAAAGCTCTATGTGGTTCTTTTAGAATTTTGGTGATTTTGATTTTCTTTCTTTGTAAACCCTCAGTTTTTTTTTTATAAAAATAGATTAGAGACAATGTCTAGTTTCCAAAAATTAATGGTAATCCTGAATTGCATGAATTTTTCTAACTAAACGGTTGCTTTTTCAGATACGCGTTAAAAAGTGATATACCTAATTGGAAAAGAGGTTTTGTGATAGACAGGGTCTGTAACATCTATTACAGGGTCTGTATATCACATACAAAAATAACAAAGAAATAACCAGTGGCTTTTAAAGTTTAGGGACCGTATTACGAATAAATTTCTATTTCGATTTTTTTTTTTTTATTGCGGCCATTTAAGATTATTTTCTTTCCTTCTTTGCAGATCTTCTATTTCTTATACAACTAGGTCAGAGACATTGGCTACTTTCAAAACATTATTGAAAAGCATATAACGGTCAGTAGCTGATCTGACACATCGGATACCTTGAGTTTAAAAAAGAACTTCTAGGCTAAGCTTCGTTGTTAAAAACAAATAACAGTGAAAGCGGCCTTTTGGCACTTTTATTATCACCGAACAAGGAACTGGGATCTTTTCTAACGCAGTCATCTATATAGCTCTGCTAAAGCATTTCCCTCAAGTTCTTTTGATTTACAGAAACAATAGAAATGAATAGTCTTTGTTTGACCTTTGTTTAAATAGTTCAAACGATGGAAAACAAATTCTGTGATTGAAAATACTAAATGGGACTTATTTTATACAATTTTTCCTTTCATTTCTTCTACAGTTCCTTGATATTCGTCAATTTTTCCTGTTTTTTTGGAGTTATAACTCTCCCCCCTAACCCTAAAGAACCAACTCCTATAGTACACTTGTAACTAGTGGTGGCTCTAGGTCTGGAAAGGGGAGCAGCCCCCTCCCCAAATTTTTCTGACCTCTGACACTAAATTTCTTAATGCTATATAATTATACTCCTATTCAGGTCTAAATACGATCTAAAAAAAATTAGCAATTCTAATTTTGTATACCTTGCCCCCTCCCACCAGCTTATGAGGCCTAAAACCGTTACTGCTTGTAACACTTCATGTGCATTTTATGTGAACATGTTTTCCGAGCAGACATCTGGTGTATAAATTTAATTGGAAGTTGCTTTGAAATCTCAACGATATTTGCCATGACTTTGAAAAGAGGAGGGAGGGACTTCCACCATAATGCCTGATAGCCATGTAAGACTTGTTCTTTGAAAATGAGGATGTGCACCCAAAGGAACCCAAGAAACTGAGCGAAAAATCTGTTATCAACAATACCATATAATACATTAATGATAAAATAATTTTCTTGAGCCAAAACCCATGAACAATACGAAAGTAAGTCTTCACCATTTTGATAGGTAACCACAAAATCAGAGGCATGAAAATCGTTTAATTTGTAATTTCTTCAGCAAAATTAAGACCTGTAATTAGCAAATCTTTTTTAAGACTACTGGACAAAAGGTAGTAATGATAATACATAAATAAATATCTACAATACAGGGTGTCTGCAATAAAACACGACAGTTCCATATCTAAGGTACCAAATATTGTGTAAAAATATTTCCATTTTTTCTTATCAGCTACAAGGGGGTAAATTATAAAATCTTCTTTTAGGGATGTGAAGTGAAATCAAACTAAGCCAAAGTAAAAGCCATTACCGAAAATTGTTTTTACACCGAAAAGTGTTATATCTCTTTTTGTACCATAATAAAGGAGTAAAATATGATTTGATAAAATACAATAAGTTTTACACAATATTATATTATTTTAGTTTCGACATGTGATCGATATGAAGAAAATAAAAGATTCTCCGGTGCAAATCCGACATGGGAAGGGTAAGTCTTGCATATTTTTTCTATAAGGCATAGGTCATGGATCTTATTATTATATTTAGTTTTTTATTCATATTCTTCGTTCTGTTACCAGATCTGAATCTTATCATTGCTATTGTTAATATTTTCATCAATTAATTTTGTAATAATAAACGTTTCAGAATTATACGAAGCAAATATTATTTAAAGCGTTGGGGTTAGGCGATGAGAATTGGATGCCATTGATAGAATCAAACTTGGACCCTATTGATATAATCCGATAGGATAGAAATTATCCAGAAGAGAACCCTGCGAATTATCTACGGTCAGGGAAAGTGTCTTACATTCTACTCCTCAAGGAATTCCGCCTCCCTATCTTGGCAGCCCGACATGTTATTCTTTGCACTAATTTCGAGAGTAATCTGTGCCGTAATCCACACTTTCAGTGTATGCTCCCAGCCCCTTATTGCCCACGAAAGCCGTGTTTACCCCGATCAAAAGCACAAAAAACAATCCTGGTTCTAAATCCTATCAATCGAACTGAGCGTTACAGAAAGAGCTTTGTGCCAGCGTTTGTTGAAATCATAAATAAGTGAAAATTGTAATATATCATGTTTAGTGTTAATGTGTCAGTTTGGTTGTTTCATTTTTATTTGACAGGCCAGTAGGGTTCATCCCTATATGTTTTTATAATGTACTGATGGGTTTTTTTTTGTTTTTTTTTTATGCAATGTAGGCTACCTGACAGAAAGCAACAAGTTCGACAGTTTGATGTTGTGAGAGTTTGCTTGTTAATAAAGTATCATTCATGTACAATAAATATAAACAAATTAACCCGGAATAACAACATATGCATTAAGCAAGTAAAAGAAAAGGTAAAGGAAATGTTTTTGTTGTTGGGAAGAGGGGGAGGGGTAATTAAGATTGAGGAGAATTCTTAATAAGAGGCAAATTTCAGTTTAATAGTCCGGGACTTGGCTGCACAGCATAAAAAAAAAAAAAAATTCCAGATTTGGACTTCATTTAAGCTTAAAAGAAGTTATTGCTATTGAAAAAATTATTAATCTTTAACCAATTTGTATTTTTGAGCTGTAAGCATGAGTTGAATCCTGTTAATATAACTGAAAATTCTGAAAAATAAAATTTACGCAAATAGACTTTGTTTCTTATGGCTATCAAGGAAAACATGGTAAGTTTGTTAATATAAGGTTTACCCACCTTATAGTTATACCATAAAGATACCCCAATAATACCATTAGATACCCAAACAAGCTTCAAGCTACAACTTCAGAAGTAAGAAACTTAGTATTTTTGTGTTTTTTTTTCAGTTTTTTGCGTCTCTTTGTTTTGTTTTATTGTGTTTTTTACTACTTTCATTGTTTTTTTTGTTTCTTATCTGGGATTTTTTGTTGTATAATTTTAAGGAAACGCTCAAACTAAAGTAAATACAAAACTCAGATGCCCCTGTAAAAAAAACAGAAAAAAAACACAATAGTCAAGAATTTTTCCTGTTGTTTAATTTTTATTGAATAATTGAAGCTGTAGTATTGGTCCAAGAAAGGTTAAAACTATTCAGATAGAATTATCAAGTTATACTTTCAAATTCTCATAGATTTAAAATTCATAATACTCTCTGGCCCTCAATTGCTCCCTAAACGGTTAAATAGAAAATGTTGTCTGAATTGCAATCAGATTTACACTGCATGGGATATGTTAAGTGTTTTAGTGTCTTTTGATTGGCTCCATTGATAAAAAAATTGTTGGGCCAAAACTTTATTCCTGCATTTTTGTCACTGACAAAACCCAGATATTACTAATCCTACAAATACATACTTCAGCTCAAAACCAGGCGCACTCTTTATTTATTGACAATCAAACAACATTCCTACTTATATCAACCTCAAGTAATAGTATTGGTAATGCACCATTCAGCTACAATGTTGAGTTGTCTCAAATATCGCAGAAGTCTGTTTTCGGCTTGTATGTACAGATTTTCCAAATCTGAAGTAAATCCAGTAACTGGAGTGCGTAGAGTATATGGAGATATACTCTATGGAACAATATACTCTACATACTTTATGGAGTATATGGAACAATTACTTTTGTTTTTCATTAAAAGAATTGTGTGTATCGTATCATTTTTTTCTTGGCTCATCAGATGGCCGGACCAGGAAGAGCTCAACCGCCCTAAACTATGAAACTGAGTGAACTCATTTAGGGAATTAGCCATCAAAAGGAGATCTTATAACTACTTTAATAACTAATATAAATTTAACTAAAACCGGTGAAAGATGAAAAACAGCTACTAAACTAATTTCATAATCATATAAAACAAAGATATTTCAAAATTTAAGATTACTTGTCATCGGCAGCTCTTTTGGACCTAAGCTCTGTTCAGCTTCATCAATCGCTTGCATGTGTTTTTTTTGAAAATCTTACTTGCCAAACCTTATAGTTTACTATAGCGTTTTCAACTTCTCTTATTTTATGGTTGCCTTATGTTTTAATTAAATAAAAGAAAACAAGTTTTTCAAATTAAAGCAAAGAGTAACATTAAAACTTGAATCTAACGCAAATTATTCCAAATTATTCAGCAGCCCTCAGTTTTAGCGGCGGTTCTTAAATTACTGGGACAAACAGTCCAAATTTAGCATAAGGAGGGTTTAGTCACAAGAGGTCCACCCTCTTATATTCGAAAGTTTTAAAGTCGTTTGTGCATTTACTTGAGAAAACCTTTTGTTGTTTTTCTTTGTTTTTCTTAGCATACCCAGGATTATCCCAATTGCGAGGAGGATTATACTGAAACTTGATTCTTTAAACTGAAATAAAAGTTTTACATAGCAGTGCTTAGGGAAAATGGGTCGATTTAGCGCCTTCGCTTTTTGAAATCAAGAGTAGGTTATCGAATGCCTTTAACAATACGATATGTGAGTAATTGACCCTAAAAACTCACATATATATGCTTAAGCACCCTATTTGTTACAGAAGTTTTTTAATCCTCAAATTCAAACAGCCAATTTTGTACAATTGAACCAAAACCAAGTGCGGGAAAATCCGGGCAGCTCGTTGAAAGTAAGATATCTGAACAATTTATTTTGACTAGATAGATTCATAAAAACACAAGTGTTTAAAAGCTTTCATTGGAAGGGATAAGATTAATCTACCCAATAGCAGATTGACTTTGGAACTGTTTTAGATTTAAATATATCTTTTTCTTTATAGGTCGGTGCTTGGTATCTCTGGCTCATCTAGTATAAATATTGGCGTTGTCTCAGGAATGATAACTCCTCCAACCGCCTTTGAAAGTAGTAAAGCTGAGAGACGAAGCTTACAAAATAACAAATATATGTCCCAAGACCTTCTTACTGGCACACCCATTCAAAATACATATGTTTCTTTTGAATCTTCGTCATCATTTGACCACAGCAACGGTAGTAGAAGTTTTTCAAATGCTCGAAATAAGTCTAAGATACTAGGTAGGTAAATTTATAATAAATATTAAATAATTGTAAGTTCGCAATATTGCTCTGCAAAGTACTTCATAGCAAATCAAATATGCCGAAATAAAACACTTCACTTTTACTTCATCATCGGTCCTTTCACAATTTTAACAGATAATTTTCCATATTATTATTGAAATTAGATTTATATTCATATTAAGTTTTATAAACAAGAACAAGATTTTTCAAAACTGTAATGCAAAAAATTATATTTGGCCCCAGCTCTCTTGGCATTTGCGCAAAAAACTGCTACAAATCTATACCCAGATAGAAGTGGGACTGCTTTTGTCACTAAAACTTTGTGAATATGAAGGATATTACGGTGTTAAGTCGATATTGAGAGTTCATAGCTTCTAGTGTAAAATTTGTCTTCAATCCTTGATGGAGTGTGAAACAAGCAAGAAGTAATATCTGCATGTGCCCTGTTATCTCTACAATGAATGTTTCTTAGTGTAATATTTTAGTGTAAAAGTCCTATTTTAGTGTTTAAGTTCTTAGTGTAATATTTTAGTGAAAAAGTCCTATTTTAGTGTTTAAGTTCTTAGTGTAATATTTTAGTGTAAAAGTCCTATTTTAGTGTTTAAGTTCTTAGTGTAATATTTTAGTGTAAAAGTCCTAGTTTAGTGTTTAAGTTTCTTAGTGTAATAATTTAGCGTAAAAGTCCTATTTTAGTGTTTAAGTTCTTAGTGTAATATTTTAGTGTAAAAGTCCTATTTTAGTGTTTAAGTTCTTAGTGTAATATTTTAGTGTAAAAGTCCTAGTTTAGTGTTTAAGTTTCTTAGTGTAATATTTTAGCGTAAAATTCCTATTTTAGTGTTTAAGTTCTTAGTGTAATATTTTAGTGTAAAAGTCCTATTTTAGTGTTTAAGTTCTTAGTGTAATATTTTAGTGTAAAAGTCTTATTTTAGTGTTTAAGTTCTTGGTGTAATATTTTAGTGTAAAAGTCCTATTTTAGTGTTTAAGTTCTTAGAGTAATATTTTAGTGTAAAAGTCCTATTTTAGTGTTTAAGTTCTTAGTGTAATATTTTAGTGTAAAAGTCCTATTTTAGTGTTTAAGTTCTTAGTGTAATATTTTAGTGTAAAAGTCATATTTTAGTGTTTAAGTTCTTAGTGTAATATTTTAGCGTAAAAGTCCTATTTTAGTGTTTAAGTTCTTAGTGTAATATTTTAGTGTAAAAGTCCTATTTTAGTGTTTAAGTTCTTAGTGTAATATTTTAGTGTAAAAGTCCTATTTTAGTGTTTAAGTTCTTAGTGTAATATTTTAGTGTAAAAGTTCTATTTTAGTGTTTAAGTTCTTAGTGTAATATTTTAGTGTAAAAGTCCTATTTTAGTGTTTAAGTTCTTAGTGTAATATTTTAGTGTAAAAGTCCTATTTTAGTGTCTAAGTTCTTAGTGTAATATTTTAGTGTAAAAGTCCTAGTTTAGTGTTTAAGTTTCTTAGTGTAATAATTTAGCGTAAAAGTCCTATTTTAGTGTTTAAGTTCTTAGTGTAATATTTTAGTGTAAAAGTCCTATTTTAGTGTTTAAGTTCTTAGTGTAATATTTTAGTGTAAAAGTCCTAGTTTAGTGTTTAAGTTTATTAGTGTAATATTTTAGCGTAAAAGTCCTATTTTAGTGTTTAAGTTCTTAGTGTAATATTTTATTGTAAAAGTCCTATTTTAGTGTTTAAGTTCTTAGTGTAATATTTTAGTGTAAAAGTTCTATTTTAGTGTTTAAGTTCTTAGTGTAATATTTTAGTGTAAAAGTCCTATTTTAGTGTTTAAGTTCTTAGTGTAATATTTTAGTGTAAAAGTCATATTTTAGTGTTTAAGTTCTTGGTGTAATATTTTAGTGTAAAAGTCCTATTTTAGTGTTTAAGTTATTAGTGTAATATTTTAGTGTAAAAGTCCTATTTTAGTGTTTAAGTTCTTAGTGTAATATTTTAGTGTAAAAGTTCTATTTTAGTGTTTAAGTTCTTAGTGTAATATTTTAGTGTAAAAGTCCTATTTTAGTGTTTAAGTTCTTAGTGTAATATTTTAGCGTAAAAGTCCTATTTTAGTGTTTAAGTTCTTAGTGTAATATTTTAGTGTAAAAGTCCTATTTTAGTGTTTAAGTTCTTAGTGTAATATTTTAGTGTAAAAGTTCTATTTTAGTGTTTAAGTTCTTAGTGTAATATTTTAGTGTAAAAGTCCTATTTTAGTGTTTAAGTTCTTAGTTTAATATTTTAGTGTAAAAGTCCTATTTTAGTGTTTAAGTTCTTAGTGTAATATTTTAGTGTAAAAGTCCTATTTTAGTGTTTAAGTTCTTAGTGTAATATTTTAGTGTAAAAGTCCTATTTTAGTGTTTAAGTTCTTAGTGTAATATTTTAGCGTAAAAGTCCTATTTTAGTGTTTAAGTTCTTAGCGTAATATTTTAGTGTAAAAGTCCTATTTTAGTGTTTAAGTTCTTAGTGTAATATTTTAGTGTAAAAGTCCTATTTTAGTGTTTAAGTTCTTAGTGTAATATTTTAGTGTAAGAAAAACTTGTCTTCATGTGGGATTTCTGGACCTCCACAAGGCGTTTGACAGTGTCGACAGAGAGCTAATAAAGGATGCCCTGTTTAGAATTGGTCTCCCTCATTTGTTTGTGAGGTTGATAGTGAGTATGTATATTTGTGTGAGTGGAATCGTGTTAGTTGGTAGCGGGTTTTCTAGGTTTTTTAATATTCAGCTGGGTGTAAAACAAGGCAGCACTCTTTCTCCTAAATTGTTTAATATTTTTATAAATGATGTTGTTGATTATCTAGAGAATAGATTTGCTCCGAATGTTAGTCTAGGGACCCATAAACTATCACTACTATTATTTGCAGATGATATTGATTTGGTGGCTAGCACACCGCAAGATCCGCAGATGCTTTTGAGTCTTATAGAAGAATATTTGCAGATGAAAAAATTAAGGCTGAATGTTGAAAAGAGTGAAGTTGCTATTTTTAAAAAAAGGAAAACAAGTGGCAAAAATAATTATGGATTTAAATTCAATAGTAAGGAACTGAAAGTAAGTAAAAGAATAAAATATCTAGGATTTGTTTCGTCGTAAAACGGAAGTTTAAAGAGTCATAGTGTTGGGCTATTTAATAGAGTCAAAGTGGTCATACCGACAATATTCTGAAATCTGACTATAATAGGAATTAAAAACTTAAAAATGCAGCACAGAATATTTAAGACAAAAGTTTTACAAACATTCGAATACGCAGCAGAGATTTGGGGCGGAGAAGCGGCACAGAGGATGGAGTCCCTCTAGCTCCAGTATTATAAAAGACTGTTTAGATGACGTCAGACAACTCATTCACAGGTTCTAAAAGGTGATATGGGCCTGTTTTCGTTAGAACTGTGTAGGTCTATTTTGATGCTTAGATTTTGGTTGAAGATCATTAGGTGTAATGAAGATAGACTAGTAAGTGCTACTTATTATCAGATGTTGAGATATTGTTCGAAAACGTCGTGGCCATCCCAAATTAGGTCATTACTAGAAAGAGTGGGAATGGCTTACTTATGGGATGACGGTCTTGGTTCCCCTGATCTACCAACAAATTTAGTAAGCCAGGTACGATTTATCTTAGAGGGTCAAGAAATTCAGTATTGGCAAGGGCTGGTTTTAAGTTCTGCTACATTGAATCATTCTAATCAGGTTAAACCTAGTTTTGGAGAGGAAATTCATTTTAAATTTAATATACCGGCTATGACTTGATGTCGATGGATTCAGCTTAGGGCGAATTGCCTTCCAATCAAGAGCAGGCAAAAGGTGTTCGACAGGGGGATAGTACATCCTGATGGTCGGTATGTGTGTCCTCTTTGTAAAGATGAGAACGAAGATTTGGACCATTTTCTCCGAAAGTGCCCGGTGCTCTCTGATTTAAGGGAAAATTAATTACATGGGATTGTTTTGCTGCTTCCAAAAATTTTACAAAGTAGTAATCCAACCACAATATTTCGTATTGGTGCGTACATGGAGAAGGGATTAGAAAGAAGAAAATGTTTTTACAATTAATTATTATTAATTATATGGAATTAAAGTTATTATTTTGGTAATTTACCAGAAGATATTTTTCGCTATGTATCATGTTAATGTGTGTTTCGTAATTTGCTCTGTTGTAATTTTTCTATTTTTATAATTTTTGTGTGTATATGGCTCTTGGGCTTTTGAAATACACGATCTATCTATCTATCTATTTATTTCGCAGCAAAAATTACGGTTACACTAAGTGTCACAAATAGCTTAATTAATAACCGTGTCCAAATCCTGGCTGGAAAGTTGCAATTAGTGTCCTTCTTATTGATAAAAAATACTTTTTTTATCATGATAATTTTTTCTGCGTGAGTCTACGCACTAATAAGTTGGGATGCATGTGGGAAATGTTGTTCTGTTTACAGTTTTCTACAATTTATTTAATTTCTGTTCGATTTGAGTTTCGTTTTTTCTTTAATAGTCATTTCTGATCGTTTTGAGCTTTAATTATTATAGATTTTTATTTCTGCTGATCTGAAGTTTAGTATTACCGTTATTTTTTCTTTGAAAAACTTCTTGTCAGGAAAGTTTTTTTAATTAATTATTAATAAAAGCTATTCATCTCTTACAGCTTTGTCACTATAAACTGTTTAATCTAAGGATTAGTTAAATCTGTAGCAAACGTTCGTTAGTAGTGAGACAGAGGACGTGAGAAAGAAAATGAAATAACTGAATAAATTAATATTTACAATCATTATCTTTTTTCCCTCTTCTGGATACAAGGGTTTTTTGATGCCATAAAATGGCACAAAACGCGACACATTAAAAGGATACTAGAAATCGTATTTTTTCCGTTTCAATAAGTGTTTTTTTTTTCTTCTGAAACTATTGGTCCAATGCAATCCCCTCTGAAAAAAGAGAAGTAACACGCTTCTTTTGTCTTTCTTTCCAGAAAAACACTAAATTTTGTGTTATATAGAAAAAGACTCAAAACCTCTGCAATTGATTTTTTGATAAATTGAATTTGATTCTGTGATTATCATAAAGACGGCTCGTACTTTGGAGGGTGTTTCTTCATTTTCAAAGAATCTACCTTTTTTTCCCCATTGTTTCTCTTGGTGGATGCCTTCAAATTCAACGAATTTTATGTCTTAAAAATTTTCTTAATAAGTTCCATCTATTTGACGGACACATTTATATCACCCCCTTTTTTCTTCGAGTTTTGGTCTTTCTTGCGGTTTTGGTCTATCAGTTAAAACGTTCCTTAACTGTAGTTCGTTATTACGAAGTGTTTGATGAGTTTACTTTTGCTTCTACCGAGCTGATGTTTTCGTAGTCATGACAATTTTGATTTCATTATTTTCTAATAAGGATTGGTTTTTCAAAGAAGATTTTTTTGGTGATTATTGCTGAATTATATCAGGCCAAAAATCGGGATTTTCTGTATAAGAATATTTCGATTTCACTCCAATTTTGTGACAACTTTTCACGGCAGTAGGATGTTTTTACTAAATTTTTTAAGTATACGCATAGTTTTTAAAGAAATTGAAATCTTTATTAATAATTCAAAGTTTATTTCCTGTAAAATTTTGTTTTTCATGAAGTATTACTAATTTTCAATCCATCATTAATTGTTGATGTCTGCCTGAAAAACTAAGTTCAGGCAGGTTCTAAAATAAACATCAAAAATTTCAGTACAAAATCTTTTGTGCTGAAATATTCATTCAAATTAGAATTCCACTAGTCCAGGACTTTTAGCTCAAAAAAGTATCGAACCCGGACAAAATTGCAATATAAACGAAAATGATACAAAAATGATCAGAAAAAAATTCTGTACAACATACTAAAATTCCTCATAAATCTGAGTGGGGCGAGTACCCGAAAAACAGGGGAAAAGGGGGAAATGCGGGGGGAAATGGGAAAAATGCCGAACATGCCCAGAAAATAGTTTAAAGTTAGTTTTTCTGAGGTTTTCACATACGCTGATTACGAAATTGACATCTAAAATTCAGTATAGAAAAAGAGTACTACGGAAAACGGGGGAACAGGGGAAAGAGGGGAGAAAAGAGAAGAATACAGGGAAGGGGTAGAAAGCGGTTTGAAAGATATTTTCTGGGGTATTCCTATCTGGTGATTACGAAATTGAGAAGTAAAATGATATAAAAAAATTGATTAACATAAAACGGGGAAATGGGGGGGGGGGGAGGGAGGGGAAAAGGGAAATATACAGGGTAGGGGTAGAAAGCATGTGGAAATGTTTACAAATGTTAATACAGGAGATCTATAGAGGTTCGGCTACCCCATAGGTTCGGAAAAGGCAAAAAAAAACTCGAGAAAGAAATACGGAAAGATACTGAAATTACTGAAAGATACCATGTCATCTGAAAATGACATGGCAGAAACTCTACGTTACGAACTGTGCAGTTTTCCGCCCGCTTTGTTTGAGAATTCTGGCATAATGCGTCAGCCAGACAAACCTGCACTAGCGAAAGCAATATGGAAAGAAGCGAAAACGGACTCGATTCACCACCTGCCAGTGTCAGATCGTGTCACTGTACTTGACGGAGGTTGGCTGCTTCAGCAATTACCATGGAAGATTGGTGATACTTATGATTCAATCTGTAACAGCAATGTTAGTTTCGTTACTCGACGCTGTACCTCACCTACTGTTGTCTTCGATGGATATAGCGCTGGTCCAACCACGAAAGATGCTACCCACAACCGACGGTGTAAGGGAAGCCAGCATCAAGTGATCGATTTCAGTTTAGGGATGAAGCTCCAGAAAAAGAAGGAAGAGTTTTTGAGCAACTCTCAGAACAAACAGCGAATTATAAGCTACATCGGGGAAAAACTCAGAGCCAAAGGATTTGAAGTCGTCCATGCGAAGGACGATGCTGACTATCTAATCGTGAAGACTGCCATAACGAAAGCAGAAAACTCTGAAACAATAGTTCTTGGCAACGACACTGACCTTCTGATTCTACTCTTGTATCACCTCCCGCCTAATGCAAAAACACTTTACTTCGAATTGTCAACGAACGCAAAAGAACCAATAACATGGTTCTTGTGCCTCAACAAAGCTAAAAAAAAATGGAGGAAGTATCTAAGCTACTTCTGGTAGGGGATGCACCCTTGGGATGTAACACGACCTCACGAGTTTTTAGACTTGCAGAGCAATATGCTCTACCTTTTTTGAAGAAGAGGGAAGTATTCAGAAAAATAAGTAAAGTGTTTCTGGATGAATCATCGTCTAAAGATGAAATTGTGAAAGCGGGTGAATATCTTCTTCTCAGCTTGTATAAAGCACGACCAAACGAAGATCTCACTAAGCTGCGACATCGAATTTTCTTGGAAAAAGTTTCTTCGTCAAATACTACGGTGTTTGTTAAGCCTGAAAGGCTTCCGCCAACCGAAGCTGCAGCTTCATTTCACTCCCAGCGAGTGCACCTCCAGGTATCCTTGTGGAAAGGGGAACCAGCTGACCTCGACCCGGCGGATTGGGTTTGGGTCTTCAGAGCCCATAAATATTCACCTGGGATGACCAATCTGTTGCCCGTACTGCAAACTCATTTGAATATTGTGGTGTACAACCGTAAGACAGGCTGCCAGACCTCACGATGCAGCTGTACGAAAAATGAATGAGCGTTTACTTTCGTGTGCAGAGAATGTCAGGTTATCAACTTTTTGAACAGGGACAACGAGATTGTCGAAGACGAGGAGCTCGACTAGTGACATCAATACTGTGTTTTTCAAGTCAACTCTACTGCCTTAAAAAGTGCAGATTTTACCTATAGTTACTGAAGTTCTTTTTTTAGTTTTTTATTCAACGATATTGCTTTCGAAAGTACAAATTTTACCTATAATAGCTGAAGTTTTATACCGTAATCACTGCCAAGCCGTTGTTTTCTTTATGTTTAGTAATTCAAATGGTTGCAAGAAATGTCTGTGATTCAAGAAAGTAAAAGTTTGATACTTAAGCGAGTTATTTTGTCCATAGGCCTACTTATTAGCCATTAGCAGCTGGCTCAGGAGTCAGGCTTCCCTTCCCCTTTTCCGTTATTTCCTCCAGTTTGGTTCGGTTTTCATGAGTCTCGTTTTCTTTCTTTTATTTTAGGTGTCAGTGTCGTGATCAGCAGATAGGAAAACCCCAGAAAACACATTTCAAACTGATTTCTACCCCTGAATTCAATTGTCCCTTTTCTTCCCCTCTTTCCCCCTTTTCCCCCGTTGTGGTGGGGCTCATGTTCTTTATTTCATTTTAGATGTCAGTTTCGAGATCAGCGGATAGAAAGACCCCTAAAAACATATTTCAAAGTGCTTTCTACCCCTACCCTGTATTTTTAAACTTTTTCCCCTCTTCCCCCTGTTCCCTCGTTTTCTGTAGTACTTTTATTCTATACTGAATTTAGATGTCAGTTTCGTGATCAGCGTATGGGAAAGCCCCAGAAAACTGACTTAGAACTATTTTCTGGGCATGTTCGGCATTTTTCCCAATTTCCCCCGCATTTCCCCCTTTTCCCCTGTTTTTCGGGTACTCGACCCACTCGGATTTATGAGGACTCTTAGTATGTTGTACAGAATTTTTTTCTAATCATTTTGGTACCATTTTCGTTTATATTGCAATTTTGTCCGGGTCAAACCCTAAAAGTCCTAGACTATACAAAAAAAATTCCCTATTGTTCTTCTTGTTTTTGATGTTTGTGTTGGAAAGGCAATGTGGTCTTCATCGCTATTTAGGTTCTGAAAGGTCAAAACTGACCGTAAAATATAGCATAGGTATAATCACCAAACACAACTGGTTTTACTGTTTCTTGCTTAGAATCATTACACCTTTACCCCAATCTATTCATGCTGTCCCTTTTTACACCCTCTCAAAAAGTTCCAATTTCCTTTAAATCCATACTACCGACCTCTTTTCACCGAATTCGGGGATGACCTGCTTTTTTTACCCTAGATTGTTTGACGAAAAGGACGATCTTTGACGATCTGTAATCCTTCATCTTCATATCCTAGACATCTGAACCATTCTCCATTATAGCCCTGAAAAGTGTGATAGAACCACATTTTTTGCACAGGTGACATATTTGAAATACGGTAAGTGAGATGGATACCTAAGAAAATTGAAAGACAAACCTTTTGAAAACATCTAATAAATATTCCACTATCATCTGAAGGGCCTATGTTTCAAAACTCGAAGGGCCTATGTTTGAGAACCCAAAGGGCCTATGTTTGAGAACAAACTTGAAAACTGTTAGCGCTGTAGCTTTCAATATTCTGACCTTGGTTTGCAAACTTTTTCTGCAGTTCTTCAAAACATTTTTCAAGTGTGAAAAACCACCCAGGGCCTTAGATTTTCTACTTTTGATGTTTTCACTACATTCACCATCTATATTACTAGCTATCTAGGCAGGTGAAGGTATACACTTGATAAATCGTCTTTTTACCCAATATCAACCCTTCACCTTCATTTTTAACATTATTTTTCAAACCTATTCTTGCCCGATAAAATCTCAAAAACCTCCAAAATACGATCTAACTTACGATCTAACTTATTTCACTGCTTCTTAGGTGATACTGCATTTGATTCTTCGGTAAACGATGTTGGTTTTCCATACACACAACCTTTGTCAGACTTATCAAACCATTGGAAATGTCAAACATTACCCGTAAGCCGAAAACCGAAGATTCAACAACAAAGGGAAACAAAGGTAATTAATATAACTGGTAAAATCTAACGTTAGGGTTTAAAAAATAATTATGTTCTGTAACAGTCTAGATTCGTACAAAATTAGGGTCAAAATTCGGGAAGCCTCAAGTCTTGTTTATCATTCTTTAAACTCATATGTAAGATCAGCCTGAAGTAATAGCCCATCGCCCTTCGCCCTATGTTCAGTGTTCTCAAATTTTGAAGAAAACACCCTTGGCCGATCGCCCAATCTTTCAAATTGATTACAACGTTGCCAAATTTTGTAGCCTATAACGTCAAGAACTATTAAAAATACTTTAACACAATTACTTCAGAGCAGAGTAGATTCGAAGGGGTCAGCTGTCAGGCTGGTTTATATTACTTCAGAGCAGAGGAGATTCTAAGGGGTATTACTTCAGGGTGGTTAACCAGCCTGAAGTAATAGCCCATCGCCCCATGTTCATTTCGTTGACTTACAAGTGTTTGTAAGTCATCAAAAGCATTTGTAAGTGATGTAGAGCCTTTATAAGTGATCAAAAGCGTATATAAGTTATCTAAAGTGTTCACCAGTGATCTGAAACGTTTACAATTCCAAAGCATTTATAAGTGTTCGTAAGGGTTTACAAGTTATCAGAAGTGTTTAAAATGATTTTGGTTGCTTGTAAGTAATCTAATGTTTATAAGTGATCTCACGCTCTAGATGCGCTTTTGGATTACAAGTGTTCTAAAGCGCTTAAAGCGATTTAGAGCCTTTATAAAGATTTTTTAGTGTGTATAAGGGTTAGAAGCCTTTATAAGTGTTCGGGAGCGTTTATAAGCTGTCCAAAACATTTTTAAGTGATCAAAAGCCTTTATAAGTGATCCAAAGTGTTTACAAGTTATCCAACGAATTTAATGTTCCAAGGCAAATAAGTGATTTAAAGTGCTTATAAATGATCTAAAGCGTTTATAAGGGATTAAAAGCATTTAAAGCACTTTTAATTCATCAAAAGCGCTGGTTATTGATCTAAAGCCTCTATAAGTGACCAAAAATGTTTTTAAGTGATCTAAAGAGTTTATAAGTGGATAAACAAATGTTCTAAAGCATTTATTTGTGATCAGGTTCAGGTTCAGGTTCATACATTTTTATTAACAAAAAAACAACTCAATGTGACAACAAGTCGCACTAAAGCAAGAATATGCTTGAAAAAGCGACCGGTTGGATATCATGCATGCCAAATCAACAAACCAATTAAAATGAAAAAGGGGAAAACAATAATAATAACTGAAAATAATGATAAATATATAATGGCACAAAATATAAAAAAAAAATAAAAATAAAATATCTACAAAAAAAAGAAAAAAAAAAGCCTTCTCTCGAACCATTAACACTACCAAATTCCTGAAAAGAAATGATTTTTAATACGGGTTTTAAGTTGCGGCACACTTTCAGCTTGACGAACAGAATCTGGGAACGAATTCCAAACTGACGGGCCCATGTGTCTGGTCACATGACTTGCTCTCATTGTGTTCCATGGCTCAGATGCAAAACTATCCGCACCCCTAGTCGAATAATCGTGATAAAACGAATTAGGCTTAAAAATATTCAAAAAAAAATTCGGTGCAAGACCATTCAGACACTAAAATACAAATATTTCAATTTGATAATCCCTTATTTCACCAACCTTTAAAGTTTTGAACTTTCTAAAAAGTGATTCAGTGCTATCAATACCACGATCATACCTTCCAATCAACCTTATAGCCTTATTCTGCAAAACTTGAACTCTTCTAAAATTGCAACTAAAATTACTCGCCCAAATCAAACAACCATAATTTATATAAGGCGCTATTATGGAAAAATACAATAAAAGCAGAATTTTCAAAGGTAAAAAATTTTGAAAACGGTTCAGAGCTCCAAGGCCTCGCGCCAGCTTGCATGCTATGATGTCGCAGTGTTTTCTCCAACTCAAGTTTCGATCCAGGATGAATCCCAGATATCGGATCTCTTCGACCTGTGAGAGCGGTAGGCCATTGTAAATACTGACACCAGGGAGAGTGGGAGCAGAACCAGCCCTCGTAAACATCATAAAATTTGTTTTTGATGCATTGACGCTAAGTAGGCTAGCACAAACAAATTCATGTAGGCCATCCAGCGCCTTATTAGCCTTGAACAAGAGCTCTTGCAGCGACTTTGCTGCAATCACTAAAGCCGTGTCGTCAGCAAAAGAAGTAACTGAAGCTCCGGGAATGTAGAATCTCATTGTGTCTACAAATATCAGGTACAGGAGAGGACCAAGAACTGAGCCCTGTGGAACACCACACTTCATGGGAAACGGCTGAGAAGATTTGTTACTCAGAGTCACTCGTAGCTTCCTTTCACTTAAATACGATTCAAACAAATTTAAAACACTACCCTTTATGCCTAAATAACACCGCCTTTCCAATAAAATCTGAAAATCAACAGTGTCGAAAGCCTTTCTAAAATCAATAAAAACGCCCATGCACTGCTCGCCATTCTCAAGTGCTGAGTTAATATTTTCCAGAAGATGCTGGACTGCCTGCGTCGTCGAATGTCCTTTCCGGAAGCCAAATTGACCATCGTGTAAAACACCAATTTTCATCAGAAGGCCGGTGATGAACAATCTTTTCATAAACTTTTGAATAAATCGGGAGAATTGATATTGGTCTCCAATTAGATATATCAGTTTTGACTCCACCTTTGTGCAACGGTACAACTTTAGCTATTTTAAGCACACTCGGAAACATCCCCTTTTCCATAGAAATATTGATAAGGTATACGAGGACAGGAAGCAAACAAACCAGAACCGACTTGAGCGTTCTAAGGTTCATTCCATCAACTCCTGCACTGTTTGACTAAATCGTGCTAACAATTTTGCGTACCTCCTCTTCAGTACAAGGCTGAAAATGCATTTCAAAACCTCTTCCTCGCTCATCCACAAAACTGCTTGATTCGAAAACATGGGAGCTCCTTGCTTCTTCTTGAATCTTGCAGCCAATTTCAGAGAAATATTGTCCAAATGCGTTGCAGATTTCCTCAGTTTCATTCAAGGTCCTATTATTTAGCACAATTTTTGGCTCCGATGGCTTCATAGGGCCTTTTAGAAGATCATTCACAACTTGCCATGTTGCTTTGGGATTACCTTTACTTTCTTCAAATACATTAGTAAAATATGCCTTCTTTTTTTCCTTCTTAGGGCATTTGCCCTATTCCTTAGCTCTTTATACATCACATGGAGCTCATTATTCTGCGGATGATTCAGATGCTCCTCACACGCCTGATTTCTCATATTAAACAGATTCAGCAGCTCATCATCACACCATGGTGTTCTCGGTTTATTCTTTCTGGGGTTTGTTTCTTTAAGCGGACACGTGCTATCATAAACATTCGACACTATTTGGTTAAACTTTTCAAATGCTTCCGACGGATTATCTTCATTCAGTACTGTTTCCCAGTTAATAACACTAATTTGTTCTTCAAATTTTTTCAGATTAACTGGCTTCAGGTCACGCATTGGTATTTTATTCTTTCTGTTATTTTTCTTCTCTTCAGAATTCAAATGCAATACAAACGGAAGATGGTCGGAGGCTTGGCTTATAACAACAGAGCAGTACGCTTTACTTAGTATCGCTGAAGACACAAACACATTATCGATGAGCGTTTCCGAATGATCCGTGATTCTCGTTGGAATGCTCACGGTTGGGTATAAATCATTTGACATCATCAGGCTCAAAAAATCCAAATTTGGTCCACGTACATTTAACAAATCAAAATTAAAGTCTCCCATACACATAAACTCTTGACTAGATCTATTTACCTTTGCAGCAAGACATTCAAATCCTTCAGCAAACTCTTCAAATGATGCACTTGGTGGCTTATATACAACAGTAAAAATACAAGCTCGATTTTCAAACTGAATTTCTATACTAAGGGTTTTTATCTTACCCTCCTTCCAAATGTCCAAATCCTTTCTAATTTTACAATTCAAATCCTATCGGACAATGAAAGCCAGACCTCCACGTCCCATTGACGATTGACTTCAAGCAATCAGTTCATAACCTGGAAAGTTAAAGGACGAAAGAAGGGTATCATGACCCAAAAATGTTTCACATAATGCCATTATATGTAAATTATTAGATCGGGAAATAAAATCGAAAATCTCATGGTAAGAAGACGTTAAATGACAATTCCATGTACATGCATGAAATCCAGACCGGCCTAACTCCTCCAAAGTTGATAACTGACGATATTTACTATCAAGAGATGGACGAAAACTAATTTGTGACCCATCATTTCCAATATCCGTCAACAAATAATCATCAACATTAAACGGATTATTTTGCAAATCACTCGATCTTCCACTTAAACTACTACTCATATCAACTTACGCAAAAAAGAATCCTATAATTCATCCCTTTTCCGCTCTCAAACGGGACGATATTTATGCTCATAAGAAATCAAAAAATAAACAACAAAATAAAAATATAACTAAAGAGTAATATAGAACATCTTAACGAGATAAACACTACCAAACTACTCATAAACAACAAACTAACCGCAATCTGAAAGCGAGTTTATTGGACGAGCAGCTTGCTCACCCAGAAGCATTGCGAGAACCTGACCACGATCTGACCATACATTTTTCACGACAAACTTGTCTCTCGCGGCACTCAGGATATTGCGACGGCGCTTGGTTAGAGACTCATACAAAAAAATTTTCGAACCAGCCAATTTTGATTTACTCGCAAACACTTTACGGGCCGTCTCACAGGTAGAAAATCTCACGAACACTGGTACAACTTTATCGTTTGCCGACCCTGGATTATTCAATTTCGACCTGTAAACCATAGCAAAATCACAATCAGAGATACCGGAAAGCCCCAGCTTTTGCGAGGCTATATTCAGAATGGTCGACTTCAAGTCAACACCCGGCTGCTGCTTAATACCATGAAAAACTAGAGTTCCAAGCTGTTTTTCTTGCTCATAATCATCAATTTTCACTTCTAATTTTGCAATACGGTTCTCTAAATTTTCAATCAGTCCTTTGATATTCTTTACTGATACCAACATAGCGATTATAAATCGCTATGCGATTATAAAGTATTAAGCGATTATAAAGTATCTAAATATTTAGCAAACAAGCAATAATATTTAGCAATAATATTTAGCAAATATTTAGCAAATAAATATTAACAAATAAGTTATCTAAAGTGTTAATAAGTGGTTTGAAGTGTTTGTAGCTGATCTAACTAATTTATAAGTGATATAAGGATTTTATACGGGATATAGTAAGTCAATTATAAGTAAGTAAGTCAATTGCTTTAAGAAAGAAAAAATATCATATAGGGTCCCCCAAGGTTTGGTCCATTTCCTGATATTTAAAAGAGATCTAAACCGCTTATAAGGGGTCCAAAGTGCTTATAAGTGGCAAAAGCGCTTATAAGTGATCTAAAGTAATTTAAGTAATCTAAGCGTAATTTGAGAAGCATTAAAATCTAAGAGCATTCACCTAAAGCGTTTATAAGTTATTTCAACTGTTTATAAGTGATCTAAAGCGTTTATTGGTGATCTAAAGGGTTTGTAAGAAATTTAAAGAATTTATAAGAGAATTTAAAGTTTAAGCGTTTACCATCATTCTAAAATATTTATAAGTATTCTGAAGCATTTATAAGTGATCTAAAGTTTTTATAGTCGAAATAGTTCTTACGTATGTGAAAAAAGTGAGTTCTAAAGTTGTTTACATGTAATCTAAAGTGCTTATACGTGATCTAAAGAGTTTAGAAGTGATTTTAAGTCATCTGAAGCATTTTTCAATTTATTTAGCTGTTTTTAAGCAAGTCAAAGCCTTTTTAAGCAATCAAAAGTATTTGTAAGTTTTCAAGTCATCTAAAGTGTTCATTAGTGATCTAAAACGTGTACAGCAGATTAAAAATACTTATTATCTTTTTCAGGCATTGTCTTCAAATTTTTTACAAGTGATCGGTAGTGTTTTAAGTGATTTTGGGCTTTTATATGTAATCTAAAGCGTAAATAAGTGATCACCTCTAAATCTCACGCTTGAGATTGTAAGGAGGCCTTATTTTGTCTAAATTTCGTAACTCAATTTTATTAAAGCTTGGAATTCTCTTTAGCTTCATAGATCAGAAATATAACGACAATTTCAAATTAGCTTGAATTTGAAATAACTTCTCTTTGCGTAACTAGCCATAAATCTTTAAGTGACACTCTTTGTCCAAGAATCAAACGAACTTTGAACCCGTGATATGTTAAGCCCTAATTTAGACCAGTTTTTTCAAGTCCTTGAAAGACTGGAAAGAAACTACTTTTAACAAAAGGTGGTTGATTGGCTAGGAGGGAGGGAAGGTCACTAAACGGAGCAAGTAGCAAAAAGAATATAACTTATGGAGGAGAGACAAATCGGGGTAGTTTTTGCCTCGGAACCAAGGAAAGAGTAAGTGTTTACTTTGTAATAACGATAAGCTACCACTGTCTGTCTGAAATTCTCCTTGGGGATAAAAGTTTGAAGATAAAGGTTAAAATAAGAAGATAAACCTCAAAAAGGCTTTGTGTCACTTGTAGATAATTTTAATACGTATATAAGAGAAATTGATGATTTTGGGACTTATAGTTTCATTCGTATTTTCACCTAAATAAGGGTTGAACCATTTGGAAAAGAAAGCATTTTTTTAAGGTTAGAATAAGCCAAGGTAAATTTCTTTCCAGAAATTTAAGCTTTGAATAACTGAGAGTTTAAAGAAGGAAGGAAACCTCAACCAAGAAAAGAAAGCTAGGAGCCATTTGGGCTCTCCCTTTTTCAGCCTAGAGTCCCTTGAGCCTTAGCTTGACTTTATAAAGACCTTATATCCAAAATTGGAATTATCGGACAATAACATAAATTAACACCCCCCCCCCTTTGTGCAACCCTCAGACGTTTATACAAAGAGGAACACCGTTCCATTTTAAATCACTCTTTCATTTCGTTAACCCGTACTGCTTGTTTATACAAAAGTAACCTTAATGTTTATACAGGAAAGGTCAGGGGAAAAAGGGGAACAATATTACCAGCTTAAGAATTTCTAAACCTTTATGTCCAGATATTTTCAATTAAGTTTCCCTGCTAAAATTAAAGCTTAATAAAGGTCAAAGGAATACACAATCCTATCAAGAAATAATAAAAAAATCTCTTGGTTTAGGTTAATGAAAATTGGAATTAAAAGCAAGTACGGTTATTCTTAGCTTAGCTCAAAAATAGCTTGAACTAAAGGATTTTATAATCCAGAACTCAAGCCTTGACTAGCTGTTCAAGTGCAACCCTTTTAAGTTGAAACATTTGTTAGCTTAGGATTAACTTAATCTTTTTCATTTCGGTATACATCGGTGGATGTGAACAAGTAGATCTTTTGACCTTAGAAGAGGTTTGGAAATAGCCAACAGATAGAATTAGAATATTTTTCATTTTATCTTATTTTAGAATAAAATCAGTTGTCACTGAATTCTGAGTACCGATTCTTATCCAACGCCTCAGTCTATATCACGCTATCAAAGTTATTAGCCCTGTTAAGTAGGGGCAACCTTACAGACGTGACTTCGAATTTATAAGTGTTTTAAAGCGTTTGGCAGTGATCTAGAGCGTTTAAAAAGATTCTGCGCGTATTCAAAGCCTTTGTAAGCGTTTAAAAGCGTTTATAAGTTGTCCAAAACCTTTATAAGTGATCAAAAGTAGTGCTCTGAAGAGTTTTAAATGATCTAAAGCGTTTATAACACAATGAAAAGACATACCAGCATGAAAAATGTCTTTTTTAAGTGTGTTTAAGTGCTCAAAGCCTTCAAAGATATAAATATGTCCGATCTAAATCTTTGGATCATTTGTAAACGCTTTAACCCAGTTATAAACTCTTTAGATCATTTATAAAAGCTTTTGATCACTTAAAAACGTTTTGGATGGCTTATAATCGCTCTAGAAGACTTATAAAAGATTTGAACACTTATATGTGGAGGATCTTTATAAACGCTATAGATCTATTCAAAACGTTTGAAAACACTTATAAATGGTAAAGCGAATCTAAAGCGTTATTTGTTATAGATCATTTATCATCGCATTAGACAACTTACAGATTCCTCACTTAAGAAGTACACGCTTTTAATCACTTATAAATGCTTTAGATCATTTGTAAACTATTTAGACCACTTATAAACTCTTTAGGTCATTTATAAAAACGTTTTGATCGCTTAAAAACGTTTTGGATAACTTATAAATACTCTAGAGAACCTATAAGGGCTTTGAACAGTTATATGTGCATGATTCTTATAAACACTTATTTAAGGCTTTGAACGCTTGTACACGTTTAAAAATCCTTATAAACGCTATAGATAATTTTAAGCACCTAAAATCATTTCAAACACTTTTGAGCGCTTGTAAACGCTTATGAACACTCATAAATGCTTTGGAAAGATTATAAGCACTTTTGATCAATTGTATCTAATAAATCTAGCTAATAAATGTATTTAATAATAAATCATCTAATAGATTCAAAACGCTTTAGATGACTTATATTCACTTCCAAACGCTTTAGAGCACGTATAAGCACTTTAGATTATGTGTAAACGACTTCAGATCTTACTCTTTTTCTCATACGAAACGACTAAGATAGACTATAAAAACTTTAGATCATTTATAAACGCATCAGAATACTTATAAATGTTTTAGAACGATTCTATACGCTTAGACGTAAAATTCTCTTATAAATTTTTTAAATCTCTTTAGATCGCCAATATACACTTTAGATAACTTATAAACAATTGAAATTGCAGTTTCATCACTTATAAACGCGTTAGACCACTTATAGAGAAGGTTTAGATCACTTTTAAACGTCAGGAAATGGATCAAACCTTGGGGATCCCTATATTAAATTTTTCTTTCTTAAAGCAATTGTAAAGGCTAAAGATCACTTAAAAGCACTTTGAGTAGTATTGATGACTTACAAACACTTTAGATCCCTTATAAAATCATTAAGTTTCTTATAAACTCGTTAGATCATCTACAAACACTTTAAATCACTTATTTGCTTTTGATCATTTATAATCACGTTAGACCACTTATAAACTCTTTAAATCATTTTTGGATAACTTATAACTGCTCTTGAAGACGATTTAGAACGTATTCACTTATAAATGTTTTAGATCATTTAAAAGCGCAGAAGATTACGTTTTAGCGCTTTAGATCACTTAAAAACATTTTTGGTCGCTTATAAATGCTTTAGATCGTTAATAATTGCTTTAGATGAATTAAAAATGCTTTAGATCACTTATGAACGCTTTGGATCATTTATAAGCACTTTGAATCACTTACTTACCTTACAGCATTTAAAAGCACCTAAGATAACTCATGAATTCTTTAGATAGCTTGTAAACGCTTTGGATCACTTATAAAAGCTTTTATTCACTTAAAAACGTTTTGGACAGCTTATAAACGCTCTAGAACACTTATAAAGGCTTGAAACACTTATACATTAAAAAATCTCTATAAAGGCTCTAGATCGCTTTAAACACTTTAAAACACTTGCAATTCAAAGATGCAACTATAGGGTGAGATCACTTAAAAACACTCTAGATTACTTACAAACTACCAAAATCATTTTAAACCCTTTTTGACCAGTTTGAACGCTTATGAACACTTATAAATGCTTTAGAACGATTATAAGCACTTTTGATCCATTGTAAACGTTTTTGATCACTTACGAACACTTAGTGAAGATCACTGAAGATCAACGTTTTAGATCACTTACGAACACTAAATAACTTATAAACGCTTTAGATCACTTATAAATGCTCTACATCACTTACAAATGCTTTTGATGACTTACAAACAATCCCTTATAACAAGCCTGAACTGAACATAAGGCGATGGCCAGGGTGGTGGGCTATACTTCAGGCTGGTTATAAACCAGCCTGAAGTAATACCTCTTAGAATCTCCTCAGCTCCAACGTAATATAAACCCGCCTGAAGTAATAGCTGACCCCTTAGAATCTCCTCTGCTCTGAAGTAATTGTGTTAAAGTATTTTTAATAGTTCATTAGGTTATAGGAGACAAAATTTGGCAACAATGTAATCAATTTGAAAGACCGGGTGATCGGCGAAGGGTGTTTTCTTCAAAGTTTAGCAACACTGAACATAGGACGATGGCTAGGGCGATGGGCGATGGGCTATTACTTCAGGCTGGTTATGTAAGTATGCGTCAAAGAAGGCATTTTTGCCAAGACAACAGTTTCTAACCACTCTCCCATCAAAAAAGCAGTTAATGTCGTTGCCAAATATATAAATAGAAAAATTCTAAAAGTATTTACCAACCATTACTCTATTTAGAATTTTTGGTAAACTTGTTTTACCACTTTAATTTTGTGCAAGAGGTTAGACGAAGCATGAAAATCAGTTTTTTTTTTGTGTGTGCAACCAATAACACAGGATATCCAAATGTAAATAAGAATACCCCCTGGCTTTGGAAATCGAATGATCAAAACTAAAAGATTTTGAACAAAAAATGTTAATAATAATAATCAAACCACAAAACCTAGCCTCTGTGTCAAGGTCGTATCCATGGGGGGCTAGGGGGTTCGAACACTCCTC
This sequence comes from Artemia sp. Qi Xiang Cuo, assembly GCF_049724085.1. NCBI lineage: Eukaryota > Metazoa > Arthropoda > Branchiopoda > Anostraca > Artemiidae > Artemia > Artemia sp. Qi Xiang Cuo. Next base: position 47,833,135 of record NC_142810.1, read on the forward strand.
CCCGAGATGTTTTTTTGAATATAAGCAGAATGAATATGGACATGTTTTGATGCGTTTTTAAATATTTTTCTTATCCCCCTCCAAAAAAACCCTTTGTAGCCCCCCTCCCCCCTCGAACAAAAAATACTGGATCGGACATACTTTTTTCGAGCTTTGAAAGGGGATGGTGCAGAGTTTTTGAAAAAAGTACATGACATTTAAATCTGTCTTGTAGAGAATTTGCTTGCTGTGAAGGTTTTGCACAATTTTAAGACATAATGGTGATCTTTAACATTACAAATATGATAATCCAAAAATCAGTTCTCAAAAAGGACTTGTTTTCATTTATGTTTGTTGTATTAGCATTAAGTTGTGCTTGCTACTCCACGTACTTTTCTTATGTTCATGAATAGCAAGCGATAGTTTTTTCCAGCTGTGACAATAATATTCCAATATTTTTAAATATTCAATATTCCCATTTGGGTTAAGCAATAAAAAAAGGATTAGATCCACATATTTATTCGATATTTTTTTGTCAAACTTAGTATATGCACTCCGATGCTATGCACCCCTCCCAGAAAATTCCCCTCCACTGAAAATCCCCCTCCCCCACGAGGAAAATTCCCTTTCAGAAAATCTTCCCCCGTGGAAAATCTCCCCACAGGAAATTCACCCCCGGATAATTCCCCTCATATTCCTCCTGGATAGTTTCGGATGTTCAATAGAAAGGAAGCCGAAGTCCTTCTCACCTGTTTAAGTCAAAGGCAACACCCCAGCGTTGCCTATAGTAAAGAGCCATAAGACTTCAATCTATTATTATTTTTTCCATAGGCACTTCATAAGGAAGGGATGGTCATTTAAACTTCAGAGGCGGCTTAGTCGATCGCAAATTAAAATTTCCAGTGCCCTTTTAAGATTAAAAAGTAATTGGGGGCATCCAGCCCCCCCTCGCACTTTTTCCCCTAACACATCTGGTCAAACGCAAAAGGCTAAGGTATAAAATTAAAACGTTTAGAAAATGTTAAAGGGGAAGTTAAACAAATTCAAAACGCACTATTTGCAGGAGAGCTGTTAAAAGGGTACAATAGCAATATCTAAGGGATGGCTAAGGGAATAAGTTGGAGCTTTAATCATATTGAGAGGGAAGTAGAAAAAGGAACGGACAGCTCCCGGGGTAGGATTGTAAACTATCTAATTTGTCCACTCTTAACATGCAGGATTTATTATTGGGAAACATAACCTGAATCGACTTGGTCACTACTAGGAATCTAGGACACTACTACCCCCCCTCCCCCAAACACCAATAATAAAGATGTAGACCAAAAATATACGTGGTAACCAAGAAGGATAAAACGACGAGTACAAAAATTCGCCCAATTTTTATCTTATTTCTCAATGAGGCTTAGACAATTAGGCCATTTAATCGCACTCCTTTAGGCATCTTACCCCCCCCCCCCCTACACGAAGACATACCACCCTTCCTTAATAATACGTCACAGTATTATGAAAAAAAAAACACTTCAGCTGAATAAAGTATTAAAGTAAACGCCAGAAACATTTTGGTGCAATAAGAAGGGAGGTGTTGCCCTGCAGCATCGTTGAGGACATTATCCAAATTTTACAATTACATTTTACCATTCTCTTGCAAAATCTTTCTGCAAGAGAATTTGATCCCTGCTGAAACCTTCCCCTGGATAATTTCACCGCAACATTGATGCCATATGTAAAATTGTGCGTCCAAAGAGAAAGAAAGACAAATAAACAGGATTCTCTAATTAAATTAAGGGAAATTCTTCTCGGAAATATTCTTCCCTGCCAAAACTTATGCTCCAGGAAATCCCCTTCCCCTGCAGAAAAATCCCCCGTGAAAAATATCCGTATGTTTTCCAATAGCAAATACTTTCTGTATCATATAGTAACAAATACTGTGTGATTGGAAAAATTACAAAAACTACAGTCCTTTCTCAAGGGGCTGTGGGAGGTCATGTCATCCCCAGAGGTATATTTACGGGATCTTTCAATTATGTTGAACTAAATCTCAAAATTTCATTCAGATGTCTTTGGGAGAAAAAAGGGGCATGGGATGGGGGCTAGTAGCCTTCCATTTTCTTTGGTCACTTACAGGGCACTTTAACTTTAATTTGTTGATTGAATGAGCCCTCTCTCGAATCTTTTAGGACCCTTGGTTTGGTACAATCATCCCTGGGGGAAAAAAAACACCAAACAACACTCACCCATGATCTTCAAATACCGACGAAGGCCATACTGCCTTTCCATCATAAGAACAACAACTTTAGACTGTTTTAATTTCTCAATTTTGGTGTTAAAGATCCCACTTTATTTAAGTATTTCATTTATACACGTAGTTTGCTGAGGACGGATCTAGGATATAAAGTCGAAATATTCTTAAGGTTTAAACAGATTTCACTGTCTACGGTAAATTCCTTTTTTTGTCCATGATCATTCTTTGGCAAAAAATAAGAAATTCCAAATATTCTTAGATGAGAGCTTGTATCCTCTATGTTTCTTAGATTGTTTGGTAGTTAGGGGGTGGGGAAGATGGCCCAAAGGGTGAATTTTAATGCCAAAAGATCTTAATTATCATTGATACTTCAGATAAACACAGAATTAATTCTAATGAAGGGACGGGGATAGTGGACGTAAAACTTGATATATTACCCCTCTTAATTTCCGGGAATATTTCTGGCCTACGCTGTTATTAGGATAAAAAGAATAACATTAAACCCCAAAATGAATAGAATTTATATCTTATAGGAGAGGGACTGCCCCTTCTTCATTCCACCCCCCCTTACCACCCTCATGGTCGTAAACTCTGGAGAATGCGCGTTTGATTGGAAATCGATAGCTCTAGACCTTTTTTTTTAAATCAAAAGTGATTGAAGACAAACCAGCCTCTATTAGTAGTGATGCCTCACTGCCTTTAAGGGTAGCCATAGCCACTACTCTTTTCTTCCTTAATGATTTAAGATCATGAAGAAGTTTAACAGCGATTCCGCTAAGACACGGGCGTTATTAATTTTCTTCAAGTCACAGGTGTTTGTTACGTAATAAGGAATGTTTCCTAAAAGATGAAGGTGTTTGTTACATAATAGAGAATATTTTTCCTTTGACTGTTTAAAAAAATTTGACTGTTTACATAATATTAAACCTTACTTGATATTTTAAAAGTCTTTCATAATATTACCAAATCCTATTAAATCTTACAAAATTTTATCGTGCATTATCAAAGTCATGTGAGATATTATGAAAATCCTTTCTAGCATTGCCTAAATCTTTGCAACTTATTATCAGAAATGAGAATGGTTTTAGCAAAATCGTGTCCTGTACTATCCAAATATTATCAAGTATTACCCAATTCATGTGTCGTATTATCAAAATTTCGTCTGATTTTATCAGACATCTTGCAGTATATTATCAAAATTTTGCATGATATACCTAGAATCCCCTATTGCATTATCAAAACCTGAAGTGGCATTATTAAGATCATGAAAGCTTTTTAAAAAATGTTGCATACTATTATTAAAATATTACCAGGCATTAAAAAACCATTTTCATGTACTATAGAAACGTGTCTAATGTTGTCAAAATCTAACACTCAAGACCATTCTGCTGTCATCTATTAATTTGCAGTCAAAGATGGCACCGTTTTAATTTTCCTGAACAAGTGCTACCATGTTTTTTCACGTTTTTGATAATACCATGCTTTTGATAAAACCAGGCAACATTTTGTTAATAGGTTACATGATTCTGAAAACACAGCTTTAGGTTTTGATAAGGCAACAGGTGATTCTCGTTATAACAGGCAAGATTTTGATAATATAATGCAAGGTATTTGATAAAATCAGACAATATTTTGATAAAACCATACATGATTTGGGTAATACTTGATAATATTTTGATTGTACCAGACAGTTTTGCTAAGAGCATTCTAATTTTTGATAATAACTTGCAAAGATTTAGGTAATACTAGAAAGGATTCTTATAATTTATCATATGACTTTGATAATGCAAGAAAAGATTTTGTAATATTTAAAAGGATTTGGTAAGATCATGCACGACTTTGATCATATCTTGTAATGTGTTGATAATATTTGACAAGATTTTGATAATCTTGATAATAGCAGACATGATTTTGACGAGACCATATTAGATTTTGTTAATAGCAGACACGTTTTGATTATAGCTGAAAATATTTTGTTAATAACTTGCGAGATTAAATGATAATTCCCATGCAAGATTTTGTTGATAACTTGTATGATTTTGATATTACCATATACGGTTTTAATATTGTCATAAAGTATTCTCATTAAACCAGTCGGGATTTTGATAGTGTAGTGTGAGATGTTTTCATAATATCAGACAAGATTTTGATAGTATCATACAAAAGTTTCGTAATATTTGGCAAAATTTTGATAAATCTTGATAGTGACAGAAATGATTTGATTGCACTATGTTAAATTTGATAATAGCAGACATGATTTAGATGTCATCATGTTATATTTGACGATATCAGACACGTTTTTATATTACCAGAAAAATATTTTTATCAATATCATGTAGAATTTTTATAATACCATTCATGATTTTGTTAATAACTTGCAAGATTTTGATAATACTATGCAAGGTTTTGATAATATCAAAGACAATTCTCATTATAACATGTGGGATTTTGATAATGTAGCACAAAGTATTGGATAATTTCGGATGTGGTTTTGATAATATCGAACAAGATTTTGGTAATGCTTGATAATATTTTGATAGTACCAGACACGATTTTGCTAGCATCAATCTAGGTTTTGACAATAACTTGCAATGTTTAGGTAATAGCGGAAAAGATTTTCATAATATCTTACAAGACTTTGAAAATGCAAGACAAGATTTTGAAAAATTTAAACAAGATTTGGTAATTTATTGCAACACTTCGATAACAACATGTAAGGTTTTGATAATATTTGACAAGATTTTGATAATCTTGATAAAACAGACATGATTTTCGTAGCACTATGTTAAACTTTGTTAATAGGTAACATGATTTTGCTAGGACCATATTAGATTTTGGTAATAGCAGACACGTTTTGATTATAGCTATAATATTTTGTTAATAAGTTTGGAGATTAAATGATAATTCCCGTGTAAAATTTTGTTAATAACTTGCATGACCTTGATAATACCATGTATTGTTTTGATATTGTCATAAATAATTCTTATTAAACCAGTAAAGATTGTAATAATCTAGTATGAAATGTTTCATAATATCAGACAAGATTTTGATAGTATCATACAAGAGTTTGGTAATACTTGGCAAGATGCTGATAATGTAGTGCAAGATATTTGATGAAATTCGACAAGATTTTGATAATACCACACAAGGCTTTGGTAATACTTCATAATATTTTGATAATGCCAGACACGATTTTGCTAAAACCAATCTAATTTTTGATAATAACTTGCAAAGGTTTAGGTAATGCTAGCAGGATTATCATAATATATCATATGACTTTGATAATACAAGACAAGATTTTGTAATGTTTAACAGGATATCATGCAATATCATGCAAGACTTTGATAATATCATATAAGGATTTGATAATATTTGACAAGATTTTGATAATCTTGATAATAACAGACATGATTTTGATAGGACCATATTAGATTTTGGTAATAACAGACGTTTTGATTATAGCTGAAAATATTTTGTTAATAACTTGCAAGATTAAGCAATAATACCATGCAAGATTTTCTTAATAACTTGCATGAATTTGATAATATCATGTATGGTTTTCATATCTTCATAAAGAGTTCACATTAAACCAGTCGAATATCAGACAATATTTTAATAGTATCATACAAGAGTTTGGTAATACTTGGCAATATTTTGATAATCTTGATAATTACAGACACGATTTGATCTCACTATGTTAAATTTGGTAATAACCAACTTGATTTATATATTATCATGTCAAATTTGACGACATGAGACACGTTTTGATATTACCAGAAAATATTTGTGTTAATGTTATGTAAGTTTTCATAATAACATGCATGATTTTGTTAATAAGTGGCAAAATTTAGATAATACTAGGTAAAGTCTTGTTAATATCATAGGGGGTTTTCATTATGCCATGTGGAATTTTGATAATGTAGTACAAGATATCTGATAATTTTGGGTATGATTTCGATAATGTCACACAAGATTTTGGCAATGTTTGATAATGTTTAGATAGTACCAGACATGATTTTGCTATCTTCATTCTAGATTTTGATAATAACTTGCAAGATTTAAGTAATAGCAGAAAGGATTTTCATAATATCTCACAAGACTTTGAAAATGCAAGACAAGATTTCACAATATTTAAATATTATATGGTAATATGATGCAAGACTTCGAAAATGTGATGTAAGGTTTTGGTAAAAATTTGACAAGATTTTGATAATCTTAATAATACAACCTTTTATTTTTCTAATCGAAAAAATCACGGTTGACGTTTTTATAACATATTCATTTTGTACTTTCAAAATATCATCGGTGATTTTTTTGCTTTAAGTATATTTAGTTTTATTTTAAGACATGAAAAAAGCTTAAAATATTTCAGTTTTTAAGTTCAATAAAAACAATTAAGTCAAAAAACGTCACTACAAAAATTATTTTTCCAATAGGAAAAATAACGACTGACATTTTTATATCATCCTCATTTTGCATTTTTTTAAATATTACAAGTGATTTTTTTGTTTTAAGTATAATCAATTTGATTCTAAGACATGAAAAAATGTTGAAAAAATTTCAGTTACAAAAATCTAATCAAAAAAATGGGGGGGGGGGGGGGTAAAAACCGGGGGAGGGGGATTTGGGCCCAGGAGGGGGACTAGGTGCTTTTTTTTCTCGCACAATTTCCAGTAGAAAGGATCTATCACCTTCTGAGAAAGAGAAACTATGTGGAGGGAGTTTATGCAGGGTGGCGGGAGAGATATTTTCCTTAAAACCAATTGATTATACCCCAACAAAACCTAAATATATTTTCGAGGCTTGTGCTTTTGTAACAAGAAATAGAGTTTGCTTGCCCATTCGTCTAGTTACAAATCAAACTTATTTATTGTACGAAAGGAGCTCTGGAGAGGGACTCGGGGCCCTGATGGGCGATATTGGGTCCTGGATAGGAATATGGAGGCCCAAACTTATGCGCAAGATTATGTAAAGGAAAGCTAATGTTCTCAGGACCGTTACATTGTAAAAATGATAACCGGCCAGTTGTATTCATAATCAATAATCACTAATCGGCTCGATATCATTAGAGTACAAGAATGATGATATATGTGTGTGCTTGGATGTATTTTATGGCTATGGAGGATTAAAAAAAAAGTGCCGGTACCAGGGATCGAAGGGAATCTGCTCTTATAGGAGTACTGCCCCCACACTACTGCAGAAGCTTTATTAATTTTACTAGGCATAGTAATGTCAATAGCTGCCGAATTAGTAGTATTAGAAGTAGCATTATGCACATACTTGCTTTTAGCTAATTCAACACCATACTCAACTTACCCTATGAGTTTCAATTTAAAACCAAAAAACTTTCCTGAAATACTGTTGATACGCCCTTTTGACAACCAGTATGCACACAGTGCGTTTCGATATAGGTCAGCAATCCACTCAAAATACCCTAAGAGCCTTACCTCAGTACCGTTAGACTTTTTGACGACCCCTGTTCAAACATTTCCTCTCCCTATTCCATTCTATTTGAACTAACACTATTCATAAATAATGGGCAAATTGTAGGGTCAAGGACCGAAAGGGCCCCTGCAATGCTACTAAAACAATTTCTTACATACGATGTTGCTTGTTTTAGAAAAAATAGTAAAACATAAAGTTCACTTTGCTGTTTACTTTGGCAGTGGTAATGCACTGCCTGTGGTAGATTGATAGATATATAATTAATTCATAAACAATATACAAACGATAATAATCAATTGTTGCTCATACAGTGTTATATACCAAAATTAGAGAGCCTTACATATCTATTTCCATGTCAACACTAATATTCTACTATATGGGGGATTTTTTTACCAAGTAAATTGGCTTTTTATTGAAAAACATAAAACTAAATCTTTGTTAATTGCAAAAATACTTACTTTTTCTAATTAGCAAGATTATCAGCTTTCGCAGCAAAGACCACAAAATGTAAGGTTTTACCATAATATGTGACCCTGTATTTTTTGTATTCTATTTTTAGATAGAAGAAGAAGCTTTTTTTCAAGATTGCTTAATGAGCAATACTCCACATCAAGACTACGGGACAAAACATGAGCAAAGACGGTCAAAATATGGACCAAATTCCAGAACAGCTTTATGATTGATTTTAATTTAACCTAAATATTTTCTTCGCCTTTTAATTAATGTTTCTTTTTAACTTGAATATTTCTATTATAACCAATGAACCTATCTATTATATATTTCTCCTTATTGCTTTTACATTGGTAGCAAGTGGATCGTATATCACTTCTGCATGTGTCTGTAGTAGCTAGAACTCAGTTAAGAAGTCACAATTTTAAGGGAAGAGAACTTTTTCCGATCTCTAGGCTTGTTTTAGTTTATATAAGGTAATATTCACCATAACTTATTATTTTAAAATCTATAGAGGTCCCACTTTCGTTATTAATGGAGCAATTAACGTTCTCATAAAAGGCCATGATCAGGCTTATTATTTTCTTGGGAATACTATAGAACCAGGGACGTACGCTGGGGGGGGGGGGCTTCAAGGCCCGGGCCCCCCCCCCCCCCTCCCCGAAATCTCACGATTTTTTCATTTCCCCATAATTTTCTGATTTTTTTCACAGAATAATGGGTTTGTAGGATTTGGGCCCCCCCCCCGAAACAAATTCCTGTGTACGTGTCCGCATAGCACTACACGATCTCGTAGAGAATTCCCAGATGCACTGAATCAATTGCTTTTCCAAAGTCAATAAAGAGCATGTAGATCTTGTTGGACCGTCCATTGGATTCTTCTATAATTGTTCCTAGGGTAAATATGAAGTCAGATCAAGAAAACCAGAACAAAAGCCATGCTTCCCTCAAAAACAAGTCGAGTGGTTGTTTCAATTTTTCGAGTGTGATGATAGCCAGTACCTTGCTTAGTAGATACATACATCAGATTTAATCCTCGCCATTTTTCGTAAACAAGTACATCACCGTTCTTGAAAATCTTAACAATAATGCCCTTGGCCCAAGCAACGGGGACTTTTTTCAGTTTATGAAATTGATGTAGTCAGTGTTTTTAAAAACAGAAAGACCGTCATCATTAATACCTTGACCATTTCTTATATTATGCAATCTTAATTGGATGATTTTTGAATTTTGTACTCCTTCACTGCAACGAGTGTTCCTGTTGATGAAGATGAGTTCCTATAAATATGTAGGTTTAAGAACATCGTGGCAGGAATACTCTCTTAGTTCATTCCAATTTCAGAATGCAAAAAATGCTTTCAGCTACACAGAAAATTAATTCCTATGAGTGTCTCCGTCATTTAGTTTATCAACGTCACACTCTCTCTTGACATTTAAATTGGCCTTTTCGTGCACTTTCAGCATAATTTTATCTTTTTCATCATCAAAATGCAGTCTGAATGAGCATTTACATCTCTAAAAAGAGTACTTATTCATTATTCACTTATTCACTATCTCTTCGAGATCAAATATTGATCAATCTGATTCTTTTTTCGTTACAAAATATCATTCTTGATTAACAAGGGAAAACCCCAGAGAGATATAGAACCGAATTATCACAAAAAACAGAAAATAATTTGCACAAGGCCTTACGATTATTTTTACCCCAGTTTACAACAATTCTCAGATAACCAACCTGAATTTTCATCTATGAGTCTGAAATCAGCTGAGAACGAAAAGATATTATATTATTAGTAATATCGATACCCAACCACCTAAAATACGCTACAGAGGGGACAGAAGACAGTTTGTATGTCAAAGATGTTGCAGTTGAATGTGACGAAGAGCCAACAGTAAAGTGTTTGCACATAGTGAAATTTAAGTTAAAGACCAATCCGAACAGAAGTTTCAGAAATTTAATTAATAGAATTGGGAGGGCAATCTTTACTTAGTGGCATATCCAGGGGGCGAGGGGGCATCCCCCCTAATATAGTCTAAAGTAGTTTAATTTACTTGATTAACGCAAGATTGCGTTAATTAAACTTAATCCTAACGCAAGTTTATCAGATCAACCTATTTTGCAGCCCCCCCCCCGTAAAAAAATCCTGGATCCACCCCTTTCTTTACTTCTATTAATAAAAAGAAGGCTATCAGCATTAGCTAAATACGAAACATTCGACAACCCAGAAAAATATATCAGAGGTATATTATTAATTACATGAGAAGTACAGATTTCTTATAAACTAGGTAGCAAAACACCACTTTGGCTGACCCCTTTCAAAAATGTTATTTTTCCAAAACGAAACCCTTAGCTTAAACTTTAAGAAAAGAAGAAGAGTACCAACACTGCAGCAACCAAATGATAGAAAAATCCCTTTTGTAAACAATTACTGAAAAAGCTGGAAATGGTTAAAAGAATCAAAAGCTTTAGAAATGTCAAGAGCACAAAAGTGTAAAATTTGGTTATTTTGAGAAGCATCCAAAAAAGAGGGAGAATCCGGTGAGCATGACTGCATCCAACCCTGGGCCGAAAACCCAGCTGATTGTTTCCAGGAAATTATCCAGAAGTAATATGTGGAAGAAGATTATATTCAAAAACTTTACTCGGGATTGTAAGATACCGTACTATGACGATAGGACGAACAATTAAAAGGAGATTTACCTTTTTTAGGAATTGATTTAAAAACTTTCCACAAAAAAAGTTTTTCAAAGAAAAGTAAAGAACTTTATTACACCAAAAATAAATCAAATAATCGACCAAGCGTAAAACTACCACAAATCAGATTCGATAAATAAATGAAACACAAAATAAAAGAAATTACAATAAATAACCGAGTAAAACTCAAAACGAGCAGAAATTAACAAGAGTTTCAATTAAAAAAGTAAAAATGTGTTGTCAGTTTAATATACATGTACGGTACTGAAATTTATTCCTTAAACTGATAATAATATTTGATTTATCAAAGTTGTAAAAGTGAAAACGGGGACTTTTTTCAATTTTTCACTTTTCAGCGGGGACTATTTCAGTTTGTGAAATTGATGTGGTCAGTGTTGTTAAAAGCAGAAAGACCCGTCATCATTAATACCTAGACCATTTCTTAGATTATGCAAGTAGTATGTATAATAAAGGCAGGACCAGTGATTTCAGGGATGTTATAGTCCATATACACCATATACAATGCAGTTTCACGACTACAAGCCCAGGGGAATGAATATACAGTGCAGTCTAACCGGTACATTGACTTACCAAGGACAGTGAAAGTGTATACAGTTTCAATTGCAGATGGAATTACACCAAAATATACAGTGCAGTTTAACTGGTACATTGAGTTACCAAGGACAGTCACACCTTACCAGGGTGCAGTCAACTATGATTCTATGAGTGATTACATAATATGACTAGTGGTATTTGCAATGTGGGGACAGGTTTCTGACTCTTCATTCATGTAAGTCAGATTTCTACTTCATAATATATATGACCTACATGCCTTTTAGGGTAAGTTCATTATCCTACCCAAAAACCGGTGCGTCTTGGTTATGTGTTAATATATTTAGTTTTTTTTACTATAAAATAGAGATTCAAATTAGAATTTTGTACAGTTTGAATAGTTCATTCATTGTATCTATAGATTTTTGATCATTTGCAATGGTAGAGATATGGAAAGTTCTAAGCGAGTTCTGGTGAGTAAATTTTTCTTGTATCCCAATAGTATCACTGCATCCAGCCCATGACTGCATAACGGCTTTAGGCATATGTGAATAAGTTCTAAGGCGAGAGAAGAAGTTATGCCAATTTTCGGAGGTGCCAGTAGGTTGCATAGGTTGCATTAAGACATGGCTAATTATAGACGGCCAAGCCAAGTAATTATAGAAAAGCCAAGACAGACAGTCCAAGTAATTGAGAGGCAAATGTTTAAATGGCTGGGGCACGGGTAAATGGCGGGAGCATGCATGCCTCTCTTATTGGACACATACTTGTTTGTTAGTTTTTTGGAAAGGCATGCCTGCTTTGAGTCTCAGGCATGTTGAAACGAGGTCGGGGCCAAGGGCCTCGACCGAGTCCGTTGATTTTGAATTGAATTTATCAAGTATTTTGCAGTAGATTGCATAGGTTGCATCAAGACATGGCTAATTGTAGACAGAGAAAAGCCAAGAAAGATAGTCCAAGTAATGGAGAGATAAATTTTTAAATGGCGTGTCCAATAAAAGAGTCATACATACTCCCGCAATTTACCTGTTCCCCAGCCATTTAAACATTTGCCTCTCAATTACTTGGACAATTTGTCTTGGCTTTTCTCTGTCTACAATTAGCCATGTCTTGATGCAACCTATGCAACCTACTGAAAAATACTTGATAACTTCAATCCGTTGATTTTGAATTGAAGTTATCAAGTATTTAGCAGTAGGTTGCATAGGTTGCATCAAGACATGGCTAATTGTAGACAGAGAAAAGCCAAGACAGATAGTCCATGTAATTGAGAGGCAAATGTTTAAATGGCTGGGGCACGGGTAAATCGCAGGAGTATGGATGACCCTCTTATTGGACACATACTTGTTTGTTAGTTTTTTTGGAAAGGCATGCGAATGTGTAAGAATGTGTATTGTCAGTTTAATATACATATACGGTACTGATATTTATTCCCTAAACTGTTGATAATATTTGATCTATCAAAGTTGTAAAAGTGGAAACATTTAAATTTATTTCTTCAGTAAAGTACAAGTTATGTTCTGGCCTTGGGAAGGCATAGGGGTTTTAAGCCCTACTCATGTTAATTTCTGCTCCTTTATTGTTCGAATCGGTTATTTATTGTAATTTCTGTTTGTTTTGGGTTTCATTTATTTATCGATGCTGATTAGTAGTAGTTTTACGCTTGGTAGATTATTTGATATTATTTTTGCTCTTTTTTGGTTTAATGGAGTTCTTTATTTATTTTTCAAAAACTAATTTTGAGGAAAAAGTTTTTTTTAATAAATTTCTGTTCGTTTTATGCTGACATAGTCATTTAGGGGAAAAGGAAAATAATTGTTTAAATATGTTTAGTTTTTTTAAGATTTTATAGTTTGGCCTGTTATTTGTATGATGGAGAAACTTTTTCAACAATTTTGAACAACATACACCCTTTTAAAAATCTGGAAACAAATAGTAGTGTCCAATTTAGTTTTATAACTCCTCTAGTTGACATGAAAAATAAAACTTGATACCATTCGTAAAAAATCTATCTATGCTCTTTGACAGCTTTGGTACATTTAAACTCTTTTGATTTACTGTAGTTAAATTTTAAGAGCAGAAGTAGCAATAAAAGTAGCCCCGAAAGTTTGAACTTAATACCCTCAGTCATTCTTGGGGTATGGCTGAAAAGTCTTATTGGTGATCAGCATACAGACAGTGGTTTTTGATTTAATCTTATGGCAACATTTAGTTTTTAAATATAATGGGTAAATTGCTTAACTTTGGGGGGTTGACCTACGCAATAGTCCTATAGATGCAGTTACAAGACCGTTAAGCTATGTTGAACAAGATCGCTGTCTTAAATTTTGATTGGAAGTGTTTGTAATGAGCAAAAGAGGAGGGATGATTACCCTCCAGTCCCTTTTGACTTTTAAAAAGGGTACTAGAATTTTGAATATCCAATCAAATTAGCTCCTTTAAAATATCAGTGATATTACTTGCTATTATAGAGCAGCGCTGCCTATGATATTGCTTATAAGCCCTTTAAATACTTGCATACGCATAGTTTTTTGTTTAACCGAAACTCCCCCTAAACGTTACAACTTATTGCCCGTATTGTCATTAGTTACAGTAACCGTAGAAGTAGTATCAAAAATATATACATAGTTTTTTATGACTAATTGAAAATCTGTCACAACTTACCCTGAAAGGTCTAACTTAATAATGTAAGTCGTTATTGTGATATTGCTTTGTCACCCTATTGACAATCTACATGATCATAGTTCGTTTTGATTTAGTTCAGCATCCGCCTAAATATTAATTGAAAGCCTCACCTTGATACCCTTAGCTTGTGTAGTAGCAGTAGCTGTAGCAGCAGTAGTAGCATTAGTATGCACATAGCCCTTTTTTCAGCATCCTATTCAACATACGACGAAATTTTTAACTTCATTCGATCAACAGGTCCTGAAGCATTGCTGATACGTCCTCTTGAAAACCTATGTGGGCATAATGTGTTTTGAATTATGTCAATACAGTTGCAAAATTTTCGACTTAATACCCTTAGGTTTATTAGAGCAGTAGTAGTAGCACCGGTAGTTGCAGTAGTAGCAGTAGAAATAGAGTTAATATTAGTAGTCTTAGCTTTAGTAGCCGTAGTAGTAGTAGCAGCAATAATAGTAGTAGCAGTAGTAATAGTTATAGGGGTACAAGCAGTAGCATCATGATGCAAATATTGTCTTTTGGTTAGTTTAACATCCCCCACAAGAAGCGTTGTAAGTTTTAATTTCACACATGAAACTGTTCGTAAGATATTGCTGATATGGCCTTTTGACAACCTGCATAAGGATTTCATGTTGTCATCCGTATAAAGAAATTTTCAGAAATATTCTATGAAAATTTCACCTTCATACCCGTAGGTATAGTTGTAATTTTATTGATAGCAGCAGTATAACTGCTAAATTTAATGCATTTAGCCACAACTATGATATTGTCGATTTGCTCTTTTGATAAACCTGTATATTCATATACTTCTTGAAATTTTTCATTTTAATACTCTTAACCTTACATGTAGTTGGGACAGAAATAGTAGTTGGCAGCAGTGTTAGCAGTAATGTGCACATATTGCCTTTTCGTCAGTTGATCTTCCCCTTTAAGTATTCTCGGAGAGTTCCAACTTAATACACAAATCAATTCTTAAGATACACTATTTTGACAATCTAAATGCACATAGTGTCTTTTGCTGTTTCGATTGTCATCAATCTTCGGTAAAATTTTACCTTCATAAACTTAGCCTTAATAGTACTATTATCACAGTAATTTCAGTGGTAGTAAAAGTAGTTGCAGTGTTAGTGTTGTATTAGTAGTAGTAGTAGTAGCAGTAGTAGCAGCAGTATTAATGGCGGCAGTAGCACGTACATCTTGCCTTTTGGTTAGCTGAATAATACATTATGATGCACCGTAAGTTTCACCTTGACACGTTAAGGCATTCCAAAAATATTGTTGAAATGCGCCTTTGACACCCTTTAGACGTCCTTTTCACCTTAATTAAATAAAAAAAAATAATTTTTTAACTGAAAGTAAGGAGAAACATTAAAACTTTTAAAGAACAGAAATTATTCCGTATATGAAAGGGGCTTTCCCCTCCTCAACACCACGCTCTTTACGCTAAAGTTTTTTATTGTTTTAAAAAATAGAGTTGTGAAAAAAGGGTCTAACTTCAGTGTAAAGAACGAGGCGTTGAGGAGGGGACAGCCCCTTTCATATACGGATTAATTTATGTTTCTTTTAAGTTTTAATGTTGCTCCTTACTTTCAGTTAAAAAAGAACTTGTTTCTTTTTTATCTAATTTTTGAACGTTTTTGAATTAATGGAGGTTTTGATTTTGGCTCACAATACATGAATAATTATAAAAAAATTGCATATTCATTTACTTTTATTTGGTTAAATGGCTTTCTCGAAAGTTGTTTAATTTATTTACGAACGTTTTTATTAGTAATAAATATACATAACTTACGAATTAACTTACGTAACGAACTTCTATATCCATATATTTTTAATATGTATATTAGGGGTTTTGCCACCTAGTCAATACCTCCCTCTTTACGCTAAAGTTCGAATATTGTTCCAATTCTTTATAAATGACCCCTTAATCACAAAGGCCGTTAATTAGAATAAATAGCTCTTATGAAAGTATTAAAAAATCTTTAGCTTAAAGAGCGAAGTATTGACTAGGGGGTGAACCCAATCATATACTTAATAATTTCTGTTCGTTTTAAGTTTTGATGTGGCTCCTTACTTTCAGTTGAAAAACTTATTTATTTTTTTATTTAATTTTTTATCTTTTTTTAAATAATGCTGAGATATCCAGCACCCCCTTCATAGCAATGTCCCTTCCCCCATGAAAACTTCCTCCCTGGAAAGATCCTCCCGCATAACCCCCGACTTTCCCCCCACTACCAGAAAAAAATCCCCGTTGAAAACGTCTGTATAATTTCCAATAACCAATACTATATGTTAACATTGGGTAAAGCTCATAACTTTCAGCCCTCCCCCCGGGGATTTTCGGTGATTAAGTTATCCTAAAAGACATATTTATTATATTTTCGACCATGCGGAACAAATTGGCTATCTCAAAATTTTGATCAGGTGACTTTGGGAAAAAGTGAGCGTGGGAGAGGGCCTAGTTGCCCTCCATTTTTTTTCACTTAAAAAGTTGTTTTTTGAAACAATTGAAACAAGTTGTTTCAATTGAAGTAGTAGTTAGAGTAGTTTAGTAGCAGTAGTAGCAAGAGGAAAAGTAGCAGTGGTATTAGTGTTAGTAGTGACATGTATATATTACATTTTTGTCAATTGATCTTTCCCTTTAAGTATTTTCCGAAAGCACAAGAGAACAAGAGGCTGAAGCGCCTAGTAGAAAAGAAAATCCAGCAAGCCCTTCGAAACTACGTCAATGACAAATGTCGCAAGTGTGAAGAAGCCTTTTAAAAAGGTAATAGCCACTTCATGTATAAGAAAGTCCGTGAACTGTCAAAAAAGAAGTCCTCGGCCGCTCCTATACTGTTAGAAAAACATGGGCTCCCAATCACGGACTCCGAGGGAAGACGAAAACGACGGAAGGATCACTTCAGCGAAAAACTGAGCCCCACAATAACGCCCGACCAGAACATCTTACTATCTTTCCAACTACCGTAGTACCCAGTAGACCCAAGCCCTCCTCCCCTAAGAGATGAAGTACTCTCAGCAATAAAATCTCTTAAAATTAATGAAGCCCCAGGCCCGGATGGTATTCAGTCAAAACTATTAAGAGCAGGCCCAGAGGAACTGGTCGATATCTATCACGAAGTCATAACAATTGTCTGGGAAACGGGCCACTTCCCCGGATCATGGGCGAAAGCCACCATCATCCCCCTTTTTAAAAAGGGGGAAAATGGCGACTGCAATAACTACAGACCAATAAGTTTAACTAGCCAACCGTCTAAGATTCTTACAAAAATACTCCTTGACCGTCTGAAATCTCTGACAAACCATATCTTAGAGGAATACCAAGCAGGTTTTCGAAAAAACCGCTCTACAATAGACCAGATTTTCTCCACTCGGCAAATGATGGAGAAGTATATCGAGTTTGCAAAAGAGCTGCTACTACTCTTCATCGATTTCAAGCAGGCTTTTGACTTTATATGACGAGATGGATTATGGCGCATCCTGCTATACTAAGGAGTCCCTGAAAACATAGTAATCCTGATAAGAGACATGTATTCACATTTCGTCAGCCAAGTCCAGACGCTTGAGGGATTGACAGAGGAGTTTCTGACATCAGTGGGCGTTCTTCAAGGTTGCCTCTTGTCACCCCACCTCTTACACCTATTCCTCAACGCAGCGCTATCATTTGCTGAAACTGTTGACGATGCAGAGATTGGAGGGAAGCTTATCGATAAACTGGCATACTCAGATGACATCAAGAAACTCAATAGTCAAGAGCATCTACTCCAAGCTGACACCGACGAACTAGTGTCATCAACCGAGGCCTTTGGGATGGTCGTTAATACAGCCAAAACTAAGTTTATGTGGATGTGTAGAGACCCTGCTTCAAGGAACGTGTAGCTAACAATAAAAGGAGAACTAGTAGAAAATATTGACTCCTTTGTCTACCTTGGGAGCCTTCTAACTCCTGATAACGACTGTTCAAAATTGATTAAACGAAGACTCGGCCTGACATGCGCAAGCTTCAAGAACCTCTTGCCAATCTGGAAAAACAAGACTCTGTCAACTTCTCTGAAGGTGCGACTCTTCAACTCTCTCATAATCCCAATCGCTTTATACTCAAGTGAAACTTGGTCAATAAAGGCTGATGATGAGCAAAGAATCTCCCCTTTTGAAACTAAATGCCTTAGACACATTGTGGGGATTATCTACATTGACTGGGTCTCAAATGAAGACCTCCGAAAACTACTCCGTTGTCCCCGCACCATCATGGACCGGATCAGAAGCCAACAACTCCGCTGGCTTGGCCATATCCAGCGAATGTCGGCCAACCAACTTCCAAAAATCACATTCGAAGGACGGGTTCAGGGCACGCGCCCTATAGGCCGACCTCGTAAGAGATGGACAAACAATTTCCCGGCCCATAACCTCCCCCAGCTTCTTCGTCTAGCGCCAGACTGATCGAACTACCGTCGCCACATTCATCATTTGCTCAGGAGAGAATAAGCCCCAACACAGCCACAAAGGCCGGACAGGACTTAAGTCAACTCAAATCATTCTCCGAAAGTTTCCACTTAATGCCCAAATCAATTCTTCAGATACGCCCTTTTGACAATCTGCATTCGCATAGTGAGTTTTGATTTAGTTCAAATTCCCCCTCAATACTCGGTCAAATTTTCACTTTCATACGTGTAGCCTTAATAATGCTAGTATTGTACTTATTTGTACCTGTTGTTTACTTGTTTGTTGTTGTACCTTGTTGCTGTCGACTTGTTGTACCTTGTTTGTACTTGTTTGTATTAAATAAAAAAACAAGTTTTTTAAACTGAAAGTAATGAGCGACATTAAAACTTAAAACGAACAGAAATTACTCCGTATTTTAAAGGGGCTGTCCCCTCCTCAGCGCCTCGCTCTTTACGCTAAAGTTTTTTATTGTTTAACAAAAATAGAGTCGTGAGAAAGTCAGACTTTAGCGTAAAGAGCGAGGCGCTGAGGAGAGGACAGCCCCTTTCGTATACGGAATAATTTCTGTTCGTTTTAAGTTTTAATGTCGCTCCTTACTTTCAGTTTAAAAAACTTGTTTTTTTTTATTTAATTTCTGATCTTTTTTTAAACAAAAAAAAACTTTAGCGTAAAAAACGAGGCGCTGAGTAGGGCTCGAAACCCCTATGCCTTCCCAAGGCCAGAATATAAGTTGCACTTTACTGAAAAAAAATACAAATGAATGTGCATTGTCAGTTTAATATACATATACCTATATTTAGTAATCAAAAATATTATTTGATTTATTAAAGTTATAAAAGTAAAAACATTTATATTTTCTTAGTAAAGTGCAAATTATGTTCTGACCTTGGGAAAACATAGGGGTTTTGAGTCCTACTCATGTTAATTTCTGCTCGTTTTGAGTTTGACTCGGTTATTTATTGTAATTTCTGTTCGTTTTGGGTTTCATTTATTTATCAATGCTGATTTGTGGTAGTTTCACGCTTGGTAGATTATTTGATTTTATTTTTGGTTTAATGGAGTTCTTTACTTTTCTTTGAAAAACTTATTTTGTGGAAAAAGTTTTTTAATTAATCATAAATAAGACGCACTTTGTCATTTTAATATTCATTATGAATATGCGTTGTTATTGTTATGTAGGCTACCATACTTTGCTATGAGTGTTATAATCATGTGCTATTATTTTGTGTGATTTTCCTTTTTTTGCCATGGCCCAAAGTGGCTTTTATTGCAATAAATATCTATCTATATCTATAATGATTTCCCCATAAATAAATTCGAATACAAAGGGTGGCAATTACAAAGCACCCTATATCTCAGAGTAAAGTTTTTTTTTATTAGAAATACATAATTTCAACAAAACAACAACCTTAGCCAAGGGAAAGCAGAGCTCGACGTTTGAGCTTAATGCATAAATGGAAAGCGATTCTGTCATTCAGAAGTCCTATATCCAAACAAGAGTAATCTTAAAAACATTTTTTTTTAAATAATGATGGGAAATCCGGCGCCCCCTTCATAGCAATGTCCCTTCCCCCCTGATAACTTTCTTCATGAAAAGATCCTCTCATATAACCCCCGACCCACCCCCATCCCCCACTACCAGAAAAAATTCCCCCTGAAAACGTCTGTATACTTCCCAATAACCAATACTATATGTTAACATTGGGTAAATATCATAACTTTCAGCCCTCCCCCTGGGGGCTTTGAGGGATTAAGTCATCCTAAAAGACATAGCTATAATATTTTCGACCATGCTGAACAAAATGGCCATCTCAAAATTTTGATCAGGTGACTTTGGGAAAAGAATGAGCGTGGGAGGGGGCCTAGTTGTCCTCCTTTTTTTTGCTCACTTAAAATGGGAACTATAACTTTTAATTTCCGTTCAAATTAGCCCTCATAATATTTTCTTGTACAACTCGGTCGATACTATAACCCCTTGTTAAAAAAAAAAAAAAAAAAAAAAAACCAATAAATAAACACCCATCCATGTTCTTTATTATGGCAAAAAATGCAAAACTCCACATTTTTGTAGATAGGAGCTTGAAACCTCTACATTAAGGTTCTCTGATACGCTGAATCTGATGGTGTGATTTTCATTAAGGTTCTATAAATTTTAGGGGGTCTTTGTCCCTTTTTTTGAAAATCAGCAAAATTTTTTCAGGCGCTTAACTTTTGATGGGTAAGATTAAACTTGATGAAACTTATATATTTGAAATCAAAATTAAAATCTAATTCTTTTGATGTATCTATTGGTATCAAAATTCCGTTTTTTAGAGTTTCGGTTACCATTGAGCCGGGTCGCTCCTTCCTTACAGTTCGTTACCACGAACTGTTTGAAAAACCTAAATGTACTTGTGGTCGCAGTAGAAATTGCAGTAGTTGTAGTAGTAGTAGTAGTTATACTAGTAATAGTAGTAGTAGTGCAGTAGTTATAGTTGACATCCCCAAACGTATAATTACTTAATCTTTCAACACTGCTGGAAAAAGATTGACATCTCAAAACTTTATTTGGAAGTTTCTTATCGGAAATAATGGGCGGGGAAGGGGTGGTTCTCTCAGATAACTTTGACTCACAAAAAAGGCACTATAACTTTCAATTTCAGATCAAATGAGCCCCATCTGAAGTTTATACGACCACCCGTCCCATAAAGACCTTATATGACCCCAGGGCATGACTTAAAACCCTATTCCCCAGGGCACTGGGGGTTTGTTTCAACCCTAAAGGCATTGTTATATGTTCATTTGACTAAATTGAGGAAAATCACTATCTCACAATTTAATCAGATTCGATTGGTGAAGAGGAGTAGTCGGGAAGGGGTGCTAGCTCCCTCCATCATTTTTTACCCTTAAAAAGGAACTAGAACTTCCAACTTTTAACCAAATGAGCCTCCTCTGAATTTTATACAACCATCCCTTCCAAAAAAACCTTCCATGCCCCCTATGTATAACTTAAAACCCTTGCCCCCTGGCTCTGGGGGTTTGTTTCAACCCCAAAAGCCTTGTTATATAATATTTATACTATTTTGAATAAAATGGTTATCTCGAAATTTCTTTTCGATGCATTTTGGGACAATACGTAGTGTTTGTGGGGGGGGGGAGGGGTAGCTGCTCTCCGATCACTTTGACTCTTAACAAGGACACTAGAGCTTCTGATTGCTGATCCAATGAGCCACTTCCGAAGTTTATATGACCACACTTTCTATAAGAAAAATCTTATATGCCCCCAAGGTATAACTTAAGGCCCTTGTTCTGGGTACTGGGGGCGGGGGGGGGGGGGATTTTTCATCATCAAAGATATAATTTCTGGAGCTTTCAAATACGTTAAGCAAAATGACCATCTAAAAATTTTGAATGGAAGCGTTCGGGGAAATGATGGACAATGGGGGGGGGGTCTTTTCCCCTCCGATTACTTTCGACTAATAAAAAGGGTACTAGTCCTCTCAATTTCCAATAGAATGAGCCCTTTTTGAAGTTTCTGCTACAAAGCTTTCTATAAAAACCTTATATGCCCCATAGGTAAAACTTACAACCCTTGTCCTGAGGGCTGTTGGGGTGGGGGGAGGACTTCTTCCTTAAAGACATAATTTTCAGAGCTTTAAACTACTTTGAACAAAATGATTATATCAAAATTTTGATTGGAAGTTTTTGGAGAAATGGTGGGCGTAGGGGGGGGGGGTATTCACCCTCCGATAACTTTCAACTACTAAAAATGGCACTAAACCTCTCAATTTCAAGTCGAATGAGCCCTTTTTGAAGTTTCTATGACAATCCTTTTAATAAAAACCTTATAAGCCCCCAGGATATAACTTACAACCTCTGCCCTGAGGGCTGTGTGGGGGGTGTCATTCTCTAAGACATAATTTCCGGACCTTTGAACTACGTTGAACAAAATGACTATCTCAAAATGTTGATTGGATGTGTTTGGGGAAATGGTGGGCGTGGGAGGGGGTTTAGTTGGCCTTCAATCACTTTTGACTGTTAAAAAGGGCACTAAAACTTTCAATTTCCAATCAAATGATCACAGTTTTGTAATAGTTTTTAAAAAAGCTTCTTATTGTTATAATTAAACAAACGTAGTGTATCACGAGTCGTTCTCAAAGGATCGGGACAGAATTCAAACTTAAGCCTAAAGAGCAAGGTGTTGTAGAGGAGTAACTGTTTCATATACGTAATAATTTCTGTTCCTTTTGTTTTAATGCTGCTTCTTACTTTCAGTTGAAAAAACTTGTTTTTTTATTTCACTTCTGATAATTTATTTACATAATCCCAGGAAATCTGGCTACTCCTCTACGGAAAAACCCCTCCTCCCCAAGGATTTACCCTCTAGACCAAAGGTTCCCAACCCTGTGCCCGCGGGCGCCATGGCGCCAGCGGAACTATTCGTATGTGCCCGCCTCTCACTATTCTACAGACACAGAATTCTTTTCATAGACATTATTTTAAAATATGATTTATTGTTATTCATTTGTAGGAGTTTTAACTTTTTTTTTGACTGCCTAGGTTTGTTAAATATGAGCCACACTTGTCCCAACTTGTCTAGCGGTGAGCCAGACTGCACTATTTACCCTAGCCTGGAACGGCTAGTGCCATTTGCACATCACACCTTGTGCACGCACAAGACCCGAAGTGAACGAATGGAACGAACGCCACGGATTCGTGATGTTCGGGAATCTAGTGGAATCAAAACAAAAGCTTAGCACCCAGCCAGGGTGAATTGTCCTTAGTTTGAAAACTTGGCTTCAACGTTGAAGCCAAGTATCACGTTCAAGAGAAATCTGACTTGTCTACTCATGAAAAAATCTAATGTCGCTTATGTTTATAGTTGTTTAAATGTTATCCGGAGCACTCGCGTCTCGGTCCAGGTTTTTATAATGGTTGAAATAGGGAACGATCATAGTGTCTATTATATATATATACTGTGGTTAGAAGAGCAAGAAAAATGAAGGAATGGAGAAAGAAAGTAAATGAAAATATCCTATACAAGATTTTCATAGATAGTACTGTACGTCACCGACGATCCACGTGTTACGCTTCGTGTAACATACGGAGTGTAATAATGAGTGGACCAAGTAAAAGACAACAAAACTATAATTTTAACACTGACTGGGAGGAATCATGTTGTTTTTTTAACTTGAAAAATAATCCGTTTGTTGCGTGGTAGCAGCATTGCAGTGCCGAAAAAACATAACGTTGAATGACACTTTCAGACAAATCATGGCACTTTTAATGTGAATTATGTTCTTAAATCTGAAGTAAGAAAGAAAAAAATTGTAATCTAAAATCAAGTCTAACAGCACAACAGACTGTTTTCACTAGACAAGTGGAAAATTCTAAAAAGGCCACTATTGCTTCTTTCAAAACATATCACATACTCGCAAAAAAGAAAAAACCTTTCTTTGATGGTGAGCTGTTTAAGGAACTATTTTTGACTAGTGCCGGTTGTTTGTTTGATGGATTTTCTAACAAACGTGAGATTGTCTCAGCAATAAAAGACTTACAGTTGTCAAATAACACAGTCACAAGAAGAATACATGCAATTTCAACAGACATACAAACTCAGTTAAAAACTGACTTGGAAATATGTGACTGGTTCTTGTTACAATTTGACAAGTTACGTGCCAAATAAATGTCATGGAAATAGCCGCATGTATTGCAGATTTTGTTCAAGGTGAGACAGAAGAACTAGAGTCAGAAATTTTGGACCTTAAGAATGATATTTTGCTAAAATCTTTAATGTCAGGGGACTTTTGAAATGCAGTGGATAGGGAAAAGTTCCCATTGTTGAAAAAAAGCGGCATATAAAATTGAATCATTTTTCGGTTCGACATATTAATGCGAATCATTGTTTTCAAACATGAACTCCAAAAAATCAAGATATAGATCTCGACTCACCAATTAGCATTTTTATGATTGTCTGCTAACAGGATTATTGTCATACGCTCCTAATTATGAATCTCTGGCCAATGAAATGCATTGCCAAAGATCACATTGACTTTGTTATATTTTTTAACTAAATGTTTTCTTTGTATTTGTGTGTTTTGTTTACTTTCTTTAGATTTTGTAAACATATTTCTCTGTGTGTGTGCAATTTGAAAAAAATACCAAATAATTTCATTATTTTGAAATATTTCTGTTTATTATTTATTAATACATTATGATTATAAAAAAATAAGAAAATGAATTATTGGAAAATGACCAGTTATGGAAGGAGTTTGTCGATTTAAAATAGGCAGTGCCTGCCAGCCTACCGATATTTTAGAATGTGATCTAGAGTAAAAAAAAAAAGTTGGGAACCCCTGCTCTAGACAATTCAATCCTGGTGAAAATTGACCCCGTAAAATTGCCCTTAATAACTCCACGCGTAAAATTGAGACGGAAAAGGCAAAGCAAGATATAAGATATAGAAATTCTGTGAATGCCGTATACGAATTCTGAAAAAATATTCCAAGTGTAAAATTTTCCCTGAAAGATTACCCCTGGAAACTTCCCTCCCCATGAAAAATTATCCCTTTGGAAAATCCTACCAGCATAAAATTCCCTCCTTCCCCTCTACCAAAAAATGTATGCATATTTCCCAAAAACAAATACAATACCTAAAAAATAGGCATATTTGGTAACTTAAAGACCTTTCCCCAGGCTTAGTTGGATGGTCATGGTATCCCCAAAGACATAGTTAGTCGGCCTTTCAACAATCCTCAACCTAATGGATATCTCAAAAATTTTGATCGGACGATTTTCAGAAAAAAATACGTGAGAAGAGGTCTTGGTGCCCCCAAATATTTTTGGTGACTTAAAAAGACATTAGAACTTTAAATTTTCGTTTGGATGAACCCTCTCGCGATATTCTAGGACCACTGGGTCGATACGATTACCCCTGGGGGAAAAAAAACACGCATCTGTGATTGTTTCTTGTGGCAGAAAATACAAAATTTCACATTTTTTCAGATAGGCACTTGAAATTTCCACAGCAGGGTTATCTGATATGCTAAATTTGATTATGTAATTTTCATTAAGATTCTATGACTTTTAGAGGGTGTTTCCTTCCTCTTTTTAGATCAGGCAAAATTCACAGGCTCGTAACCTTTGATGAGTAAGATTAAACCTATTGAAAATTAAATTTTTGAAATTAGCATAAAACCCCGAATCTTTTGGTAAATCGTTTGGTATCAAGATTCCCTTCTTTAGAATTTCGGTTACTATTGTGCTGGGTCGCTCCTTTCTTACAGTTCATTCCCACGAACTGTTTGATTTATGATAATATTAATTTTCGTTACAATTTAATATTCATAACAATATTCAGTGATCATAAAAGTATACATTAGATTTAGTAGCCGGAGTTGGTTTCAAACGATCTTCTTGGCTCTCTGAAAATTTCCTTTTTCTATATCCTCCTTTTTTTCTCCTGCCTGCTTGGCCTACCATAAGCATATATAGTCCCAATTTAGGCAAAACTCCGTACAGAAACGCTAGGTGTTGAGGCTCCTCTTCCATATTTGTAACTTTCAATTTCTGCGCTAAATTCATAAGCCATGATTAGTCGGTCTTGTATAATCATGTTCAATAAAGAACGCTCCCTATGAACGGAAAAGTTTGGAGCCTAGGCGCGACTATGGCTAATCCTAAGCCCAGTATGACGGGGCTCCCACGACGTCAATAAAGTTAATAAAGTTTGTCATCAAAGTACGAACCATAAAGTTTGTCCGCTTACACAAGGATTTGATCTTTTTGACTTAACAACAGTTTTTCATAGAAAGTAACTGAAATACTCAAACATGGAGCTGAGAAAACCATCTTTGTAAGCATTTTTTTCTTTTAATAGTAAATATTTTTTGTTTCTTTTACCAAGCTAAATATTTAAACAAGTATACACAATTATATTTGTACAAACTAATTTGTATGTTGTTTGTTTGAAATTTTCCACACGTCTTCTGCTATTTGTTGAACTTTGTGGACTTTCTTGAAAAGTTAAATAAAGTTTAACTTCTTTCCGACTGCAAAAAAGTCAACAAAGTTATGCGAGGAAAACGGTTTATTAAATTTGTGGATAGCTTTATTGACACCGTGGACAGGGGAGTCCCGAAGGAGGGAAGGGGGGAGGAGGCGGGGAGGGGTATGCTACCCCTGCAACGGTTTTGGCATTCGATAAAATTTTTGCCGAAGGCGAAAATTTCGGCAGAAATTTTGCAAAATTTAGCAAAATTCTTGATTTCTGCAGAAAATTGGGCATAAATCAGGTATCGATTCGGTAAAATCTACAAAGATTACTCCCCCCCCCCCAATGAAATAAATCTCGGGACGCCCTAGGCCGTGGGAGCCCCGCATTACATGTCTGCAAGTCTGAGTTTCTGCTAAAAACGTCTATCTGTAGTTTGGCTTGTTCAGGTTTTATTTTCAAGAGAGCTGGCACTCATGCTTCTTTTCCAATCTATGTTTTCTGCTTTGGAAGAAGTAGAATGAACTATTCTTTGAGAGTTTTTTGGCTGCTGTGAATTAGAAGAAGAAGAAGAAAGAATTGGCTTTTTGAGACTTGAAAAAGGAATCAAGTTAGGTAAACTAAAATTTCAGGAATAATTTAGAATGTAGGCCTGGATACTAGCTTTTGTATTTAATTAGTATAGGCCTTAGTCCTGTTGTTTGACTAGAATTTTAAGCCATATCAGTATCAACCAAGCTTTTCCCTAGGAATGGGGTTTGCAACATTTGACTATAGCCTAATAGTCATTACTATTATACTTATTAGTCATTACTATATATCCTTATAAAGGATAATACTTATTTTTCCTTTATATACTAAGGATCACATATTTTCAGTTACTACTTTATAGAAATCAGTATAAATTCAATCCAAAGACAATATCATACTTTCTCTCCTTGTTTTGAATGATAAAAAGTCTTGGCCTACAGACAACTTTTTATAACTCATTCTTTTATAGAGTAAACATAGATAAAGGCATACAAATGACTTTTTTATACCTCATTCTGTTATAGAGCAAACATGAATAAAGTCATACAGATTGGGATACCACCAGATGGCTAATTTGACAGTGTATATAGCCTATATACAAATCTTTAAATTAGCCAACCACTCTTTTAAGCCTAGGAGTTCAGCTGGACAAAAGGAAACATTAAGAAAATAATTCTTACTCCATAATAGCCTATGTAGAATAATCCTAGTTAACACATTTTGCAGGGGGAGAGCCTTTATATTCACTTCCTTGCTGTTTTTTCCAGTTTTTCTAAGAAATTCATGAATTTCTTAGAGTCTATATATTCACAGAATATATAGCCTACTTCCACCCCCCTAATGTGTAAATATATTCCTAGAATTACATCTTTAATCTATATATAACATCCATTTGCATCACAAATGAACTTTACTCCCTTTTATCTCAGAATGGTGATATTGGCCTTAGTTTTAATGAGTCAAAATTGGAAGTAAGGTTGTTTAATTGGAATAAATCTGTTCTACCTCACATTCAACTAGGATCCAAGTCTGTCAAGCCTGTGGAGTCACTAGTATACTTGGGACTGCCCATCAGTGACACACTGTCATCTACCCATTTGCTAGTCATCACACATATAGAGCATAAAATTAGAACTGTATATGGGGCCACAATTTCTTTGAAGAGAAATCTTAGTAGGTTTTCATCAGCTAGAATTTATAATGCTGTTGCACTGCCCCATATGTTATATATAACACCATTTTGGAAACTTCTGCATAAAGAAGATAAATTTAAAATCCATAGAATTTTCTTTAGATATTTTAATTTTCTGCTGCCAGTTCCACTGAGAATGAGTAATTTGTACCTGATCCAGCAATACACAGTAACTGATTTATTTTCTGCAGTTAATCAGTTGCTTGACAAATATTGTGTTAAGTTGGAAGGTAGCAGCCATCCTTGGCTACCTCTACTCTTGTCACTTTGATTGATGTGTATTTGCTTTATCTGTACCATTAAGTGTATGTTTTTTGTTTTCTCTTTTCTGCTGTTATTTCCATCAATTTCTTTGCTTATGATGGGTGTAAAATAAATTCAATTCAACTTGATATATTGTAAAATTTAATGTAGGAATGTAAAAAAAAAAAAAAAAAATTGGATAAAAGTTTATTTGTTTTTCAATATATATATATATATATATATATATATATATATATATATATATATATATATATATATATATATATATATATATATATATATATATATATATATATATATATATATATATATATATATATATATATATATATATATATATATATATATATATATATATATATATATATATATATATATATATATATATATATATATATATATATATATATATATATATATATATATATATATATATATATATATATATATATATATATATATATATATATATATATATATATATATATAGAGTAGAGTAGCCAAGGATGGCTGCTACCTTCCAACTTAACACAATATTTGTCAAGCAACTGATTAACTGCAGAAAATAAATGAGTTACTGTGTATTGCTGGATCAGGGATCTGTATATTGTCTGGATCAGGTACAAATTACTCATTCTCAGTGGAACTTGCAGCAGAAACTTAAAATACAAATAAACTTTTATCCAATTTTTTTTTTTTGTACATTCCTACATTAAATTTTACAATATATTAAGTTGAATTGAATTTATTTTACACCCATCATAAACAAAGAAATTGATGGAAATAACAGCAGAAAAGAGAAAACAAAAAACATACACTTAATGGTACAGATAAAGCAAATACACATCAATCAAAGTGACAAGAGTCAGCTTATGTATGCCCTTGGTAAAGAGTCTTCTGTCCCAGAGCAATCTACAAGCTCTGGAAATGTCAACACTACTAGAAAAAATGGTCGTTTAGAGGCTGCAGATGTTTTCTTCTCATACAAAATGTGTTGCTTGTTTTGCTCTAAATCAGGGAGTAGGGTGAACCAGGGTAATTCCGGACACTTTGACCTTTTTTTTGGATTCAAAAAATTCCTACTACCAGCAGACTTAAAATCTCGTCATAAAATCGGATTCGTATGAAAGTACAGACTGTTAGCTTTCATACGAGAGCTAGAAACTTCCGACATTCGAACTATACAGGGGGTTGGTGACCTGATTTGAAATTTTCCCACGGTGTCTGGAATTAGCCACCAAAAAATGGGTAATTCCGGACGAGGTCAATATCTTTGTACCTGAAGGAGTAAAAAATCTTAGCTTTGGTTGGTGGTATAAGCACCCCAGAATCTATGTTTCTTTTAAATTTCATGCACGTACATTCTGAACTAGCGGAGTTATTCAGCTTTGCAGTCGTGATTTTGTTTTTCTGATAATCAAATCTCATTTTTACAATGTGTCATACCCTGGATTATCACGATAATTTGATAATGAAGTGATTATAACACCAAGAGCCAGCATTTTCTGAAGGACTGGGGAACCTGAAGGCCTAGGCCTTCATCTGCTGCAACTACAGATTCCATCTGCTAACTTCCTTTAAATTCGTATATTAAAAATAAGGTAAAAATGATAAAAAAGACGACTTCAAATACTGATAAAAGCAAGTTTAAAAGCAAAACACAGAAGAACTAGGTGATCACTGCTTTTTTCCATAGCTTTTCTTCCTTTCCTTGTGGCGTTTCACCATTTCGCGATGCTCGCTTATAATGAAGGGTCCAGTGCCCTTCAGAGTGAGGGGCCCTCCCAAGATAAACTCTTCTGCAACGTCTGTGATGTCATCGTTCTTCGGCCAGCTAAACTCGTACGTCGCTGCTGAGTCAAGCTTTAAGAGCTTTATCCTAACGCCCCATTCATCAACAAAGTCAACAATTCTGCCAAAATAAGGTGAGTTGTCGTAATATACAGCATAATATTGGTCAAGAGTTGTTTTGATCTTTTTCTTGCTAGGGCCAGGCTGATCGAGGTCATCAAGAACATAAGTCTCTTCAAGAGGAATGTCATCATCGGTATCTCGGACTCGCTTTCGGTTTCAGAAAAGGGACCTTGGACAAGGAAACATTGCTAGAAACTCGAGAATCTCTAATAGAACACAGTTCCAGGAGGCAGAGGTCAAAATTCAATGAAAAGGAATTGATTGCATCACGTTTTCCTCTGTCCGAAAATACCCCTCAGTGTCCGGAATTATGCCTCACCATCTGTCCGGAATTACCATGTTTGGGGTCAGAAAATGGGTAATTCCGGACACCTAGACTACGACTAAACCGTTAGAGATAAAAATATTCAAAAAATCACACTATTGCCCTAATTAAAACCATTTTGAATGGTAAAACAACAAAATCCGTAAGTTACACTGTTCACTAGCAAATGCAAAAAAACTGACACCATACGTACTTTTTCATCGAAGTTTCTCTGACCGACTCCGGTTCAAGACTGACTGTATCCCCCACGTGCTGGCTGTTGTCAATCGGTTATAGTGAGTCATAAACTAGAGTCTTGGCACTACCTCTGTGATTTTTTCAAAAGAAATTTAACGAGGGGCTAGCAAGATAATTGGGGGTGTCCGGAATTACCCACTGTCCGGAATTACCCTGGTTCACCCTAATAAAAAAGCCTCTTTAAAAAAAGCCTCTTTTTTTTTTTTTACTGGTGATACCCATGCTGGTGTCTGTTTGGCTCTTCCGTTCCCTCCCCTTTTTATATATTCTCTTTTAAACCTTTTTAACATTATTTTTATCTCAATTTTCTTTTTTGGTTTTGTTTTAATTTGTGCCTTTTTAACCTTCTTACATTTGACACTTTTTGTTTTTTAGACTAATGAATGGCTTTGCCTTTCTGATATTTTGTTTTTGGCATGACTCCGAAATGCGAATTCGGCCCTTTGGGGCTTGTGATAGTCATTTTTCGAAATAAATATCTTATCTTATCTCAATTTTGGAGAGAAAACTAAAAATGTGCAGAATAAAAAAAATTAATGGATCTGATACAAGGGGAAGGCTCAGAGACCCTCCTCTCCCATTTTTGAGGGAAGGGGGTTCAATTTTGGAGGGAATATAGGCCTATATATATATATATATATATATATATATATATATATATATATATATATATATATATATATATATATATATATATATATATATATATATATATATATACTATATATATACATATATATATATATATATATATATATATATATATATATATATATATATATATATATATATATATATATATATATATATATATATATATATATATATATATATATATATATATATATATATATATATATATATATATATATATATATATATATATATATATATATATATATATATATATATATATATATATATATCCCTCCCCTTTTTATATATTCTCTTTTAAACCTTTTTAACATTATTTTTATCTCAATTTTCTTTTTTGGTTTTGTTTTAATTTGTGCCTTTTTAACTTTCTTACATTTGACACTTTTTGTTTTTTAGACTAATGAATGGCTTTGCCTTTCTGATATTTTGTTTTTGGCATGACTCCGAAATGCGAATTCGGCCCTTTGGGGCTTGTGATAGTCATTTTTCGAAATAAATATCTTATCTTATCTCAATTTTGGAGAGAAAACTAAAAATGTGCAGAATAAAAAAAATTAATGGATCTGATACAAGGGGAAGGCTCAGAGACCCTCCTCTCCCATTTTTGAGGGAAGGGGGTTCAATTTTGGAGAATATAGGCCTATATATATATATATATATATATATATATATATATATATATATAAATATATATATATATATATATATATATATATATATATATATATATATATATATATATATATATATATATATATATATATATATATAAAGATAATGTCTTAAACCACATGGGCCTGACATCACATAAAGAAATAAAAACGATAAAAAATGGGGTTTTTATAGGCCAAATGAAAATACTGAAAAAACACAAAGCGAATATTTCGAGAGGACAAACGCCTTTCTTCTTAAGTGCGAAACAAAAAGATGTATCAATAGCCAAATAGCCAATAGCAAAAGCCAAAAATTAAAATAGTTAAAACTAAGTATCTACCAACAATAACAACGATTTCTTCGACAGTATCTACGATTTTCACAAAATCCAAAAAAACATGAATTGCCATCGATGGATACTAGCGAACAACTGACAAAGAAAAGGAATCGATTCATTATCTCAAATAACACAGGTGAAACAGCAAACAAGTAAGTTCGAGAACTATGTGGTTTTATTTTGGATTTTAATTAATACATTTCTTTCAGAAACCCTTTGAGACCTAAGGGGTTGTTTATGTGTTTCAATATATGACTGGGAAAGTGTTTCAATGTTTATTTAAGGGATCAGTAACGTATATGCTTCTCTTTTGAGAAATCCGAAATATGACTATTTTATTCTTAAATCAACGGAATCTGTTTAAAGCTAGACCTAAATGTTGGTATTTATAAATTTCAACAGCTTCTCTGTAGTGCTGGACAATACCTTTGTCATGTGAAATAAGACTCGCTTGATTAAACAAAATAGTATGGTCTGGTTTTTAAAAAATGTGCTTTGCAAGGGCAGAGTCAAAATTTTCTGGTTTTTTCCGCTTTTTAAGTGTATTATTAATTGAACTAGAATGCTGAGTTAATCTATCAGTTAGTCACTGATCAGTTCTTTCGATATACCAAAGACCATACGAACAAGAAATTCTGTAAACACCGGAGTTTTCACCTATTGGAATAGGGTCTTTGCCTTGATAAATTTGGGACCTGATAGTTTTTCTGGGTCTATAATAAGTGTAAATGTTATTTTTCCTTAGATTTTTTGAAATGTGGTCTGAAATCCCTTTAATGTATGGGAGACCAAGATAAACTGAATTTTCCCTTTGATTTGTGTTTTATGTGGAACTATCTGATAATCTTTTAATGCGTTTTGCAATTACAGAATTTATTAAACTAATTGGATAACTATTCCCAAATAAAATATCTCTAAGGTGGTTGATATCTAAATCCAAGAAACGTGTTGAACAAACTTTCAATGCTCTATCAAACAGAGAAGTGACAAGTGACAAATCCTCTTTTCACAGCAGGAGAATGATTTGAGGAATAACTTAAGTAACGGTCATTATGTGTGGGTTTTCTATAGACACTAAACTCGAAACATGAATCATTTCGGTGCACCAGAATATCTAAGAAAGGACGACGCCTCTCTATCTCTGATTCCTGAGTAAATTTCAGTTTTGAATCCAAGGAGTTGAGCAAGTGAAGAAAAGAACCCAGAGACTCGTCACCATGCTCCCATAAATAAAAAATGTCATCTTTAAAACGAACCCAAAATTGTGCACAACAAATTGTGCACTAACCTCAGCAATCTCTCTAATATATGCACGAGAGTCATGAAATGACCTCTCTGTGTTCGTGATTATTTCACTATAAAGAATTTTCGAAGGGGCTATCGAAAATTTCAATCCTTTCGACAGAACCTGATTTTGCTCTGTTGTAAGTGGCGTGGAGCAGTGATTTATCAAAGTCGGACCAGGATACGCATTTGGGACAACAGGTAGATTATTAGAGAGTTTTTCCAACTTCAAACGGTGTAATTTCTCAGAAAGTCTTTGTCTAGAAATCCTAAAATCATGCTGAAAAGAATTTTCAGCAATAGCCTTAATTTGTTGAAAATCAGCATAAGAAAGCGTACATAATATATAATGTATTATGTACAAAATTTATTAGACTGAGTAATTAGACTGAGCATGGTGACGAGTCTCTGGGTTCTTTTCTTCACTTGCTCAACTCCTTGGATTCAAAACTGAAATTTACTCAGGACTGAGAGATAGAGAGGCGTTTGTCCTCTCGTAAATATTCTGCTGCGTTTAAATGATTCAGTATCTTCAGTTTGGCCTATAGAAACCCACATTTTATGACTCGTTACTTCTATTCTTTAAGTGATGTCAGGCCAGCTGTGGTTTAAGAAGAGTTATCACTTCGTCGTAGCTTGATGGGGAGCATTCAACCAATGTTGTTCACTACATTTCTGATTTAGATCTCATTGCTGAGAAAAAAGCTAATTTGGGAATGGTAATCAACAGTATTTTCTTCATAATTGTAAAATGAACCAGTATTCTTAGCCACAAGTCAATGCGACCATTCACTTCACTTAAACCCACACGTTAACGGAACAGGCAATTTACAGAATCGTATAGGAAGTACATTGGTACTTTTATAGACTCATGATTATTAGTGACTGCAAAAGCAAGCGCTATCCGGTGTAAACTCAGGTGATGATCTGTTCAGGCTTGGTAGCGGAAGAAATAATTATGTACGCTTTCTTATGCTGATTTTCATCAAATTAATGGCTATTGCTGAAAATTCTTTTCAGCATGATTTTAGGATCTCTAGACAAAGACTTTCTGAGAAATTACACCGTTTAAAGTTGGAAAAACTCTCTAATAATCCACCTTTTGTCCCAAATGCGTTTCCTGGTCCTGCTGTGATAAATCTCAGCTCCACGCCCCTTACAACAGAGCAAAATCAGGTTCTATCGAAAGGATTGAAATTTTCGATAACCCCTTCGAAAATACCTTATAGTGAAATTATCGCGAACACATAGGGTGCTTTTCATGACTCTCGTACGGATATTGGTGAGATTGCTGATGTTAGAGCACAATTTGTTGAAACTTTGTTGGATTCACCATATATTAATAATCGAAATTTAAAAAATTTTAGTAAAAATGAACACTTGGTCTTACACGCACTACAAAAAGATCATTCCAGGATTATTACGAAAGCCGATAAAGGCAATACTGTTGTTGTATTAGATTCAGATGATTACGACAAAAAAATCAGAGAAATTTTAAATGATTCTAACACATATGAACAATTAGCTACCGATCCTACAGAAAAATTTGTACAGGAAGTCCGTAAAGAGCTTTCTTATCTAAAAGGAAAAGGTGAAATTACAGATCAGTTGTACAAAAGGTTTTACCCACGCGGTTGCACGTCCCCTCGCTTTTATGGTCTTCCTAAAGTTCATAAGCCCGGTAATCCACTTCGACCCATTGTTTCTTCTTTTAATTCTCCTACAGCAAAAATAGGAAAATTCTTATCAGTAATATTTCGCCCACTAATTCAGGCTCAAAAATCCTATATTAAAAATTCCGCTGATTTTGTTTCCAAGGTAAAGCAAGTTTCGGTTAAACCAAATACAATAATTGGCAGTTTTGATGCAGATTCAATGTATACCAATTGTGATCCTCAAAAGGCCGAACTGATTTTGGAGCAAAAACTTAATTCTAACCCATCTATATCAGAAAATTCTGCTTTTTCGAATCAGACACTTAATTCGCTTACTGCCCTTTGTAACAGAATTTCTTTTTACTTCCACGATATAGGCCTTTTTAATAGAAAAAAATATGGGGTTTCCATGGGTGCCCCCCTTTCTCCTATACAGGCTGATATCTTCATGGAAAACTTTGAAGAAAGGGCTATTTTGCAAAGTACTTGTAAACCTGAATTTTGGGTTCGTTTTAAAGATGACATTTTTTATTTATGGGAGCATGGTGACGAGTCTCTGGGTTCTTTTCTTCACTTGCTCAACTCCTTGGATCCAAAACTGAAATTTACTCAGGAATCAGAGATAGAGGCGTCTTCCTATCTTAGATGTTCTGGTGCACCGAAATGATTCATGTTTCGAGTGTAGTGTATATAGAAAACCCACACATAATGACCGTTACTTAAGTTAGTCCTCCAATCATTCTCCTGCTGTGAAAAGAGGAGTTGTCACTTCTCTAGTTGATAGAGCTTTGAAAGTTTGTTCAACACGTTTCTTGGATTTAGAACTCAACCACCTTATAGATATTTTATTTGGGAATGGTTATCCAATTAGTTTAATAAATTCTGTAATTGCAAAACGCATTAAAAGATTATCAGATAGTTCCACAGAAAACACAAATCAAAGAGAAAATTCAGTTTATCTTGGTCTCCCATACATTAAAGGGATTTCAGACCACATTTCAAAAAATCTAAGGAAAAATAACATTTACACTTATTATAGACCCAGAAAAACTATCAGGTCCCAAATTTATCAAGGTAAAGACCCTATCCCGATAGGTGAAAACTCCGATGTCTATAGAGTTCCTTGTTCGTGTTGTCTTTGGTATATGGTAAGAACTGATCAGCAATTAACAGATAGATTAATTCAGCATTCTATTTGAATTAATAATAAACTTAAAAAGTAAAAAAAAACAGAAAAGTTTTACTGCCCTTGCAGAGCACATTTTTGAAAAACCAGACCATACTATTTTGTTTAATCAAGCTAGTTTTATTTCGCATGATAAAGGTATTGTCCAGCACTACAGAGAAGCTGTTGAAATTTATAAATGCCAACATTTAGGTCTAGCTTAAAACACAGATTCCGGTGATTTAAGAATAAACGAGTCATATTTCGGTTTTCTCAAAAGAGAATCCGATACTTTAGTAATCCCTGAAATAAACCTTTAACCACTTTCCCAGTCATCTAATCAAACACGTGAACAACCCCTTAGGTCTCAAAGGGTGTCTGCAAGAAATGCCATAATTAAAATCCGAAATCCAATCACATAGTTCTCCAACTTACTTAATTGCTGTTTCATCTTGTTTTTTCGAGAGAATGAATTGATTCCTTTTCTTTGTCAGTTGTTCGCTAGTATCCGTCGATGGTAGTTCATATTTTTTTGGATTTTGTGCAAATCGCAGATATTGGCGAAGAACTCGCTTTTATGGTTATTAAGTAGTTTGTTATAATTCTTTTAATTTTTGGCTTTTATTGATACATCGTTTCGTTTCGCGCTGAAGAAGAGAGGCGTTTGTCCTCTCGAAATATTCGCTTTGTTTTTGCAGTTTCTTCATTTGGCCTATAAAAACCCCATTTTTGCTCGTTTTTCTTTGTTTATGTGATGTCAGGCCAATGTGGTTTAAGAGATTATCTTTATATATATATATATATATATATATATATATATATATATATATATATATATATATATATATATATATATATATATATATATATATATATATATATATATATATATATATATATATATATATATATATATATATATATATATATATATATATATATATATATATATATATATATATATATATATATATATATATATATATATATATATATATATATATATATATATATAGACCTATATTCCCTCCAAAATTGAACCCCCTTCCCTCAAAAATGGGAGAGGAGGGTCTCTGAGCCTTCCCCTTGTATCAAATCCATTAATTTTTTTTATTCTGCACATTTTTAGTTTTCTCTCCAAAATTGAGATAAGATAAGATATTTATTTCGAAAAATGACTATCACAAGCCCCAAAGGGCCGAATTCGCATTTCGGAGTCATGCCAAAAACAAAATATCAGAAAGGCAAAGCCATTCATTAGTCTAAAAAACAAAAAGTGTCAAATGTAAGAAGGTTAAAAAGGCACAAATTAAAACAAAACCAAAAAAGAAAATTGAGA
Source organism: Artemia sp. Qi Xiang Cuo (assembly GCF_049724085.1). Taxonomy (NCBI): domain Eukaryota; kingdom Metazoa; phylum Arthropoda; class Branchiopoda; order Anostraca; family Artemiidae; genus Artemia; species Artemia sp. Qi Xiang Cuo. The sequence continues at coordinate 47,871,149 of NC_142810.1, forward strand.
TAAAAATAATGTTAAAAGGTTTAAAAGAGATATATAAAAAGGGCAGGGAACGGAAGAGCCAAACAGACACCAGCATGGGTATCACCAGTAAAAAAAAAAAAAAAAAAAAAAAAAAAAAAAAAAAAGGGTTTATTTGATCAGTAATGAAGGGGAGAAAGGTTTTTTTATATCTCTTATCTTATCTTTCAGTTTTCTAACTAGGACCATTAGTTTGGCAAAATCAAATCTGTGAAAAACAAAAACTAAAAACTATCTGCCCTTTTGAGGACAATGCAAAATTTCACATTTTTGTAGATAGGGGCTTGAAATCCCTTCAACAAGATTCTCTGATACGCTGAATTTGATCTTGCAATTTTTTGAGTCTTGTTCTGGAAGGTATTACAATAAGGAAGTTCTGCTAGAAATTATGTTTAGTCAAACCTCAGTATGATTGCAGCAAAAGAACTTTCTTCTTAGGTGATAAGGAGAAAAAAAGTGTTTTGATAAATTACTTTTGAGGATTTTTTCCCCTTCCTTCCCATGCGCTTGACACAAGTCTCAATACTGTCATTATGATAGGATAAAAAGTCATCTGTAAGATATTTTATTGTTTTCTTTATTAAAAAAAAACAAAAAAAACTGGGATAGTATAGTGTCTTCTGTGTGACATTTAGGTGCACCACCCATGATGTCTATATTGAAATATTTTGATTATGGCAAAATAATACAACAGTGAGATAAAAAAAATATATATTTTTCTTCAAAGTGTGTTTTTATATTCCTACATTTAATTTTACAGTATATAAAGAAAACCAAAAAAGTCATCTGTATGACTTTTTCCAATTATCCTTATGAGAATGAGGTATAAAAAGTCATCTGTATGACTATATTTATGATTGCTCCAAAATAGAACAAAATATAAAAAGTCATCTATATATCTTTATTTATGTTTGCTCTATAAAAAAATGAGGTACAAAAAGTCATCTGTGTGACTTGTTTTATCATTCTATATAATTAGAGAAAACATAATGTTTGACTATGTACTGCTTTCATTATAGTAATTATCTTAAATTTCAGCTTGGAGCAATCTAAGGATTTCTCCTTGTAGAGCTCCAGAGTTAATGATTTGAGTTGTATTCAGGATTCTTTTGTGACCAGGTGCACTGTGCTGATCCATAGCTTCCCAGTTGAGTTTACACTACCGGGAGGACCACTCATTATCCAGTCTTTGTTTGAAGATGTCCACAGATTCAGCAGTAACAGTTTCTCCAGAGAATTTATTCCAACTGTTGATGATTCTCGAGGAAAAGAATTGAGCATGGACTCTGGATAGGATAGGCTGCTTAACAAGTTTCAACTGATAACCTCTAGTTCTTGAGCTAGGACCAACAGTGGGAAATAGTACTGGGGGTATATTAGCCCTCATTAACTTATAGATTAAAATGGCATCACATCTATTTTTCTTGTGTACAAGAGTTGGGAGTCTCAGCTTTGCTAATCTTGCAGGGTAGGAAAATTCTCTCATGGCAGATATCACTTAGGTGCATGTCTCTGTGCATCTTCCAACAATTTTTTGTCTTTTTTAAAATAAGGGGATGCTAGATACTTTCCTACTTCAAGCTTAGGTCACACAAGTCCCTTATTAGTCAGGGAGCCACTTGCTGTATATGTGACTAGTAGGTGGTCAGTGAGCAGCAGAAGATTGGACAACGGAAAATGGAGTAATTGCTAGCACTGATTATGAATATAAGTGTTATATACTCGAGCAGGGGGTACTAGTCTTCTAAATTTAGGGGGTGCTAGTCCCAAGTAGTATTCAGAGGGAATGCTTCCCTCAGTATACACCATCTGGGAATGCTTCAAGAGTAAACACAACTGGCCTAACCTCACCATCCTGGAAAGTCCACCCAAAACTGTAGGGGATCTAGTAACTGAGGCTTTGGTCAATTTGCTTGTAAAAAAAAATTTCTAACTGGATATAAGCATGTGTAGCATGGCACTCAAAGGCAGCATTAGATGGCACCAAAAAATTGAACTCCCACTTTGAGGGTATAAATGTACTTGCAACTCATCAAGAGAGGTAAAGAAGCATGGATCTTTACCATATGCAGTAACAATGACTTTTTGCAAATAAAAAGAAAGTTTTCTTTCACAGAAGAATCAAGCTTTGAGCTCTCTATCTCTTTCACAAGCAGAGCAAACTGTTCCAGCAATCCCCATTTCTCAACAATCTTAGCCACCACTCTTTTTCCTTTAGAGAACATAAAACCAACTGTATCATAACCAGAAAGAGCATCAAGAAGGCAGATGGAAAAAACTAGATTATTTGGAAATTTTTTGCAGAGTTGATGGTTAGGCACTAAATATTCAGAGAATTGGACAAAAACCTTCCATTCTTCACTATTTGAGTGGTATCCCAGAAAAAGCATATAATGATACAGCAAAAGGACAGCAAAGTCTGTGTCATTGGTGTTGATATATACAGTACTGATATCCCTCTCTAATCAATGCTACCTTTGCTTTCTCTGAATTTCTTCACATTTTCTACTAATTGATTCTTGACTTTAGTCATTAAATAAAAGAAGCCTTTTCTTTCCTCCATCTCAAATACATAACTTAGTCTACTAAGACCAGAACTTGTTGGCCCTGAAGACTGCAAAAACCTTGGAATATTTCTATGTTCACTTTCTTTGTCATCATTTTGCATGCCAATATACAAACTGCCACCAAGTTTTTCATTGCTTGATGCCACTAATCAGGGGATTGTCCAAGTACATCAGGATCTATCTCATTTGAATCAGAGCAATTGCTATTAACATCATCTGAATATCTCAGAATATGCCTTTTTGAAATTCAAAAAACTTAATCAGCTGGTTTCCAAAATATCTGTTTAAGTTTCTCTTAAGCCAACACACTATACTTCTGCTAAACAAGTCCATTTTCAATCAAAACCTAGCTGATCTTTTCGTTCAAATCTGAAATGTGGTGTATTCTCCCTTCCTTAGACTCAATTCCCTCTAGGAACTGATTGAATAGTGTGTTTTTTAAATCAGACACATTATCTCGTTTTGGCTTTGTAGCCATAAATTTGTCAGTGTACTTTTTGTAGTGTTTTGCCACAGCTACCATTAGATCAATCCCACTAACTCTGCTCAATACTTCTGGCAGTGTGCTCCAAAGGAGATTTGCTTCGAACACAATAGATTCACTGCAGGAAAACGTTTCTACATTGATAAGCTTAAAAGAGGCTTTTTTATTACTCCCTGATTTAGAGCAAAACAAGCAACACATTTTGTATGAGAAGAAAACATCTGCAGCCTCTAAACGACCATTTTTTCTAGTAGTGTTGACATTTCCAGAGCTTGTAGATTGCTCTGGGACAGAAGACTCTTTACCAAGGGCATACATAAGCTGGCAGTGACAGCTGCTATGACATTTTGGATTTTTTAACAAAAAACTCTCTTTTGATGCTTTCTTCAGGAATCTTCTGTATTTTGTATCACAGGTTGTTTCCAGTGTTTCAAGTAGCTTCTTAGAGCTCTTAATGAATGATAGCTTTTCTTTTCCTTCATCTTGGCAAAGAAAGCACAAAGAAAATATGTCTTTCTGATTTTTTGTGGACTTCCAAGAAATCCAAGCTTTCTCTGTAGTTTATCCATCTGAAAGAATCAACTGGTGAGGAGATTATCTTAAATAGTTGTTCCTATAGCAGAGCAAACACTGCTGGAAAAAAAAATATGTTTGGAGTTTAAGAAACCCTCCCAACATCCCAGAAATTTTTTTTTAACAATTAATAAAAAAAAAAAAATCATGATGTGATATCATTGTGATGTCACATACATAAGAAAACACAAAACTTAATGTTGACTTTTCTAGTTAAGGCATTTCTGCACATCAGAAAATATTATTCTGGACCATTCCAGTTCATTCATTATCAAAAAGACTGAATGACATTTCACAATGCTGAATCTTTGAAGATTCAGATCATTATTAGTACAATATTTCTGTATTGAGAAACTAAAATCAATTGCAACAGAATAGTGCACTTATTAGTGATATGTTTCTATTTTTATTTTTTGGCTCTCTTCAAGGTTTGGAAAGTTTTTCCACTTAAAACCTTTTTCTTTACTTTAAAATAATGTACATAATTTGACCCAGCTGTCAAATGTTGGTACTTTTATCCCAAAGAAAAAGGAGTAGTGGCATCCTTAGATCTTAATAGTAGTCCTTGAGATAAGAGTCTAAATTTTTTTGTCTACTTTCCCCCTCACTCCATAAAAATTCTTAAATTTAGAAATAAGAATTTGTGGAAGGGCTGGTATCTCTGCATGGTTAGCTGCATTTTCAAATATCAGTTGCCAATTACCTCTGACTAGTTGCCAATGATTGCTCAATAACCATTTTATTTTACAAATTGTCTGTAGCCAGTTGCCTAAGACCAGATGAATGAATACATATTTAAATGAAAACAACTTGAAGTTTCCAAATTTATCATTTAAAGTTACAATAAGGTTATTTACCCCAAAAAAAAAACACGGAATAAGCATCTGACAATTTACAAAGCAAGAAAACAATAAAAAAAAAACTGGTCTGGGAAAGTCACTGGCAGTTAAAATTGGAGCTATTAGCCTAACAATTGCTGCATTTTCCAGCACTAGTATAACCTATGACCAGCCAGTGATACCTTGCCTTCATTTCTATTCATAAGTTGCTTGTAGTCAGTCATCAGTGACCATTATGCTGAACACAGCCATAAATACTTTCAAATCTGCTACTTATTTGAATTTACCAATTTACAGAGATGATTGTTATAATTGGATGCAGAATTAAATTCTGAATCTAAGGGAAGGTTATTTTCTTAGTTATCTTATTATAGTCTACCATTCCAAATTAACCCATAAACTAAATGGTTCCAAGCCTGGCAACTGAAAATGTGTTTAGTAATCCCTTCACTTCCACAAAAAGTAGAAAAAGAGTAAGATTTTAGAGTAAAGAGAATGGATAAAACGAGATTAATATTATAAAATATTAGAGGAGAAAACCCAACACAGGTTGGGTTCTAAAAAACCCAACCCTGAGCTAGCCTAGCCTACATGCAAATGATTGTAAGAATAAACAGAGGACCCATCAAAATCTTTTGCACTTTGAGTTATCAATGTTTCATAATTATCACGTAAAACTTACCATCAGTAATTATATCACTGGTGCCAGTCTCTTTTTAGTTAGCAGCAGCACACTCAATCATATTTTCATATAGGCTATTCTGCTTTGCTGGAGTTTTTCTATTCAGCTAAGTCCGGGAGATCTACTGGGGGATGTGTATTCATGCTAGATACATGCCTCTGGTTATCTGAGCTGAGAATTGGGTCACTCTGGTTCTTTGCTTATAGTTCAAAAATTAAATAGGTTAGAGAATTTCTAGATCATTTATTTTGTAGAACAATAAATTTTGTGACAAACTTTGTCAAAAGCTGTAGAAAAGTCAACAGAATCATTTCAGTAGGTATCCCTGTATCAAGTAACTTAGTGATATGGTCATATGATTCAAGGAGATTGGTTTCAACAGATCTTCCAGAACAAAATCAATGCTATGGGTTGTACAAGAGATTATTTGCTTCAAGATGTCTAATAACTGCAGAATTGATTATTCTTTCAAGAACCTTAACAACTGCTGATGGCAAGATGATAGGTTGGTAATTTTCAGTAAGGTTCTCTCTGCCTTTCTTAAATATTGGAATGATATTGGATTTTTCCCAATCCAGAGGTAATCTGGAAAGATTTAATCATAATTTGAACAGTAAGGAAAGAGGTTGACACAAGACTGTTTGACATTGATGGAGGGTATGAGGATCAATGCAGTCTGAATCAGCAGATTTATTCATTTTGAGGGATATAAGTTCCTTTAGAATTATTGTACCATTAATCAGAATAGGCTCTGTATTATGTGATAGCCTACATCATATATAGGAGGTGGGGGGAAAACAATACTGAAATTGGAGGAAAAACAAATGCAAATTACTGGCTAAAATTTCAACTTTCAGCTCAGGATCAGCAACTGGCTGACTACTGTGCAGGATATCAGGGACTCTGCATCTGCTGCAACATTTTTGAAAGGCATATTGCCAGAAAGATTTAGGATTATGCCTAATATCCTCAGCCAATCGTTCCTCAAACCTTCTCTTCAGCTGCTTGTCTGGTTACAAAAAGTTTTGAAGAGTTGATAGTTTTCTGAAGTTTTCTTTTTCCTTTAACAGTTCCATCCTCAATGTTTTCTATTAATTAGCTTACATGTTTCAGCAGTTAAAAAAAAAGGTAGAATTTTGGCCTGTTTAACCCAAAAATTTCTCGTGCATGGATTTTCAGCATGCAAAATTACAATTTTCACATTAGACCAACTCTCATCAATATCATTGGTGATAAGCTGTTCTCAATTAATATTGGCAAGTCTTTTGGAGACTAGTTTATAATTGATGTATTTTTGTTGCTTGGAAGAGGGTTTTTTAGTAGGCAAACATAACTCTGAAATAATTACAACATGGTTGCTATTACCAATGGGCGTGGCTATTACATTCTTAATAAGAGGGTCAGGATTACTGCAAATAACCAGATCAAGAGTGTTGGAAACTTGACCTTCCCGGAAACAGGTTGGTTGTGAAATTGTCAGACAGAGGGAATTATCAGAGAGCCAGAAATAAAAGGAGAATCTCTAGTGTGAAAACCAGATCCATATATCCATTGGATTTCAAGAAGGTTAAAGTCCCCCAGAAGGACATAATCATAACTTGCAAAATTGGGCATCACATATGACAACATAGCAGCCAAATTACATCCAGAGTCCAAAACATAGGGAGCACTGGGTCTTCTATAAAAAAACACCCACTAAAATTGAGATTATTTGATTATGTATTTTTTCCAAACATACTCAATTCCATCAGTAGTAAAAGAGAATTAAATTGAATGAGACTAATCTTCAGTCCATCTCTTACATGTAAACACACTCCTCTGTGACAAAGTGGGGAATTCGGGTTAGAAAAGAGTTGGTAACCATTGATTCGAATTTCATCAGGTGATAAGGTGTTAATAGGTGCAACTTCTGTAATTGCTGCAACATCCATTTCTGCCATTAACATACAAAAGGGAAGTTCTGAAAGTTTATTAGGCAGGCTATCAACATTGGAACTAAGGAACTTCATTTCTTGAGAGGTAAGAATCCAAGAGGATGCAGGACTAGTATAAGCAGGAGCCAAAGAACTAGGAATAATAATGTATGCTGTGCTCTGAAATGACGAGGAAGAAACAGTAGGTGAGCAAGCTATTGCAGAAGAAACATTAGAAATAGAAGCAAAAGAAAGGTCAGCATAAGACAAAGGAACATTATTATGAACACTAATAGGTAGTTGAGAGACAAGATTGGTGCAAGACTATAATCACTTAAACGATTTACAGGGATAGAAGGAGGCAGTCATCAGTGAAAATTGGAGTGGTCAGGGGATTGCTTCAAGAGGCAAGTTTAATTGACAATTTTCTATTGTTCAGATATAAAGAGACAATTTTCTGCAAATGTAGGTAACCCCCTGTAAAATGTAATAAATAGATTTACAAATCTTTAAAAACTTATAAATTAATTGGGCACAGCTATTAGGCTCAAAACACTTTTATTGCACTTCATTTGAGTAGAAAATCTATTTTGCAATGTTTCACTTCTATAACACAAATATTATTAATTATCATCAACAGCTATTGACCTTTGGATGAAGAAGGAGTAGAGATAGGTGCTTCAAAATAACTTCCCAGGAGATCATTAAGGTCTGGATACTTTACTAAGGCTTTCAGGTCATAGTTTACAATTATGCTACTACTTCTCAGAAAATTATAGACTGTACTCTTCATGCATTTTCCTGTTTCTAGATCTTGTTGATCTTGCTTGTTTGCTGTTAAATCTATTTGAAGGAAACAGTGACATGTGACAAAATACATAGTAAATATTTAATTTTGGCTGTATATTAGTACATTGGGGGGGGGGGGGGTGAAAGTAGAGCAAATTGCTTTCAGGAATGACATAAGTTAGGTAGACTAGCATATAGCCTATATAGATAGGTCTAAGTATATAGGCTAGGCTGCCTAAATTGTGATAAACTAGATTTACCATAAGTTTGGGGTTTCAGTGTCTTTTCTCATTGTCCTTGTTTTTTGAAAATATAATTCCTAGTAGTTCAATGGGACTTTAAGAATTTTTAGTGTCTTTTCCTGAAGCTAAAAATAAATTTGCAAATCTTTAAAAACTTACAAATCAGGAGTAAAAGCATAAGATTAAAAATTCTTTCCCTGTGCTTTATTTCAGCAGGAAATCTATTTCTTAAGGTTTAATTTCTATAATCAATTCTGTGGTACTTATAAATTATTCTACCAACACTCAAGAAGTAAAGTTAGGTTAATCCTAATGAAAAATGCCAAAAACAATGAAAATATAATACTTTAGAAACAAATATATAGCCCAAACTATAAAATTCCAATGTATTCTGTCACCCTCCACTTGTTTTCCACTGAGTTTAAGCTAATTGTTTCTTAATACAGACAGATATAACCAGTTTGTTCTCAAGTTTTACACAACATAAAATTGAATGTTGGTGGTATAATATATAAGTACCAATCCTATAATTAAGCAAGTAAAATAGTGGTACATGGATCTTTTCTAAACATAAGTAAGAGACTTCTGAACTTGGGCATGATGTATATGGGTTTAGATGATTAGGATTGGCCAATAGTTAGGACTAGACTTGTCAGGACTGACTGACTATGATTTTGAAAAAACATTCTTTTTTCAACATTTGAATTTAAGGTACACCCTAGCCTATTCAAATGAATGAATGAATATTTATTTACCATTTTTAAATAACAGTTAATTAACTGAATATTAGTTAATAGAGGAAAGAGAAAAATAAGGAAATGCAATACAGCTTATGGCTTAAGCCATAGGATTAGCTTATGGCTTAGAACAGTCTATGGCTTACTCTGTTTTTTTGTTTGTTTGTTTGTTTAAAGTAAAATAAATAAATATCGTCATTATCTGGTGGTAATATCTACCAGGCTTTGAAGATGGTTAAGAAGCTAAGTGCTCCGGATATCGATAGTCTGTGTTACAATCCCTTTGCCATTAAGTGTCCATTAATGTTAACACACATTCAGCTCTTACTCCAGTTCCATTCTTATTCACAGTCATTAGTTCCAGATAGTTTCCCTTCAGGAATCATAACATTACTTTTGAAAAGGGAAAAGATTCAGATCAGTGTTCCAGTTATCAACCAATTACAGTGTCTTTCTTCATGAGCAAGCTATTTGAGTATCCTATCTTGCTGGAAATTTAGGCTTGGTGAGATTTTTCTGATTATCAAGTCGGTTTTGGTTGTCCTCAACCCCATCATATACTTGACCAGATGTTGGCTTTGGCAAAATGCAAAAATGGCTGCTTTATTTTTGCATGATGGATATTTTTGGTGCAATTGACAATATAGCACATCTTCAGGTCCTTCATTCCCTAGTTTGAGCAGGAGTTAAATTTTTCTGTTGTAAAGATTCTCCAGTATTGATATTGTAATTTCTTTACAATATACAATTGATATTGTAATTTCCAGTTGAAATGGATATCTGATACATCTGAGCTAATCACAGTAAAGAAGGGAGTCAGGTTAGGTGATGTGTTACCTTAAATTGCAGTTTGTAGTGAATTTAAGGATTTTTGTCCTTGTTGTGCTCCATTATGACTTCTGTAATTTGCTAAATTTGGGTTGAGGACTCAGCAGCTTCCCAGTTGTACAGGAACTCTTGCTGTAGCCATTTTTTGTCAAGACTTTGCTTGAATGCAACTGATGAATCAGCAGCCACTGTATCTTCAGAGAGTTGATTCCACAAGTTTGTTACTTACTGGCTGAAGAAATGGCTTCTTTCTCGGATTAAGGAGCATTTCTTGAAGATTCTCTTGGAATGCCCTCTAGTCATAGAATGTTTTGGGAGGCGAGGAGACAAGGGAGAACATTTTTGGAAATAATCTTGTGGATCATTATCATGTTGCCATGTTTTCTCCAGTATGCAAGAATAGGAAGCTTCAAGTGACGTAAACGTTCTTTGTATGGCATTTGTTTGAGGCCTTTGACCATTTTGGTTGCTTTTTGTTGAACTCTTTCTAGTATTTCTTTCTCCTTCTTGAAATAGGGTGACACCTGGGACATTCCAACCTCTAGGTGTGAGCGAACTAGTGCCTTATGGAGCTTTATAAACACATTTGGGCATCTGCTAGAGATAGTTCTTTTGATCATTCCATGAGATTGGAGGGCAGAGAACGATACAGATTTTGCATGGTTGCTGAACTTAAATTGATGATCAACAATGACTTCAAAATCTCTTTCTTCAGAGACTGAAAAAAGGGGTGCCTTAGAGATGGTACTGCTGATGTGTATTATGATTGCCAAAACAGATGACATGGCATTTGTCAGCATTGAAAGAGAGGAGCCATGTATCAGCCCAAGTCCCAAGAATATTAAGGTCCTTTTGGATAGATTGCAGGTCAGAGGCTGTGGCTGCTTTACCAACAAGTTTTGAATCATCAACATCAAGAGTGAGGAGGTTTGAGAGAAGATTGGGTGCATCATTTATATATAAGTTGAAGAGACTTGTTCCAAGAATGGTCCCCTGGAGAATGCCAGTGCAAGTAACTCAAGCTTTCTCAGTGCCATCTCTGAATTACCATCTACCCTGCCTTTGTCAAACACAGTCGCAGCTAGGGGACTTCTGCTGCTGGACGACAGGTCATGAAAGACTCAAAATAATAACACCCTGCGGGTCATCTCTAGCAATGTTGATTCTCTTACCAACAAGCTTCTAAATACCCACGTGCTCTTAAAAGATGAAGAAGCAGATATTGCTGAATTAGTAGAGATTCTGCCAAAATCTACAATAATACCTGTTACCAAAAGTTCGTTGCAGATATCTGGTTTTCAGTGCTTCACTAACCTGGGGCAGCCAAACTGCAGAAGAGGAGTTGGTATCTATGTCAGAGAAGGTTTCCAAGTTAGTCGTATTAATCATCTAATTTTCAATATACCCTGGGTGGAAAGTCTATGGCTTGATATTACTCTTCAAGAAAATAAAAAAAATCTGTATTGGATGTGTATATAGAAGCCTTAGTGCACCCAGTCTTGATAATTGTGAAATATATCTCAAAACTATCATTGATGGAATGGCAGCTACAGTATCATCTGATAATTGTTGGTGATTTCAACTTCCCATTAATCAAGCAGGTTGATGGTCTTGCAGTATCTAGTAATGGAGATTCACGATTGGTGTCTTGCTTATCTGACAACTTCCTTCATCAAACGGTTGACAAGCCAACAAGGCATCATGACAACCAGAATCCTTCCTTGCTGGATCTCATAATTTTGAGGAACACAGTTTCCCTTATCAGAAATGAATTTCTTCCTCCAGTTGACAACAGCAACCACTCATCCTCTTTGTGTTATCCTTGAACATACGTCTGCAACCTAATATTCGTCCTCAAACTTTTATTGACTACCAAGCAATACAGAAGGAACTAGCCTCAATAAATTGGTCAAAACTAAATATTTTTGATGTCAACATGTCATGGACAAATGTCAAAGAAGCCCTCCTGTCAAGTAAAAAAAGTCCCCCAATTCATCTACCAAAAACACTTCCATTCCTCACAAAGGATCCAAAAAGAATAATCGACAGGAAAGCCAAAGCCTGGAAGAGGTACAACAAGGGGAAAACACAGGAAAATTGGAAAAAGTAAGCAAATGCTCAGAATCTCGCCTCCAATGTAGTTAAGAAACTGAAGTCTCAAAATGAGGAGAAGCTTGCCACAGATATCAAGGCAAACCCCAAAATCTTTCTGGAGACATGTATCTACCAAAAATCCTAACCGTCACATCATTCCTGACCTCAAACATAATGGCATAACCCACTCATCACCAATAGATAAGGCTAATGTATTGACTATCCAGTGTGGCTCTGCCTTCACCATCCAATCTTGTCCAACTATCCCTGCAGCACCATCAAACTTAATATGTGATCCAATGCAAAAATTATCAATTATCAAAGATATGGTCTTAAATAGCCTAGAAAAACTTGATGTTAATAAATCCAAAGGATCAGATGGGATACACCCAAGGCTTCTCAAGGAATGCTGAATTGTTCTCAGTTCTCCCTTGGGTAGACTCTTCCAGACGGCCCTACAGAACAGAGAACTACCATTGGATTGGAAAACATTCTATATCACACCAATCCACAAAAAAGGCCCCAAAGATCATGCAGACAACATTAAGAATATTCTCATTTACACTCAACATGGCTTCAGATGTTTAAGATCTGTTGATACTAATCTAACACACACATACAAGTATGTTACATCATTGTTATGAAAACTTATGATTAGTTTGGAACTTAATCAATAATGAAAGTCACAACTACCACCATAGATTTTACTTATAATCATTGAGGTTGCAGTAAAAAAACTATAAATCTCAACAAGCACCAAAGTGTATTATCAATTAATTAGGCTAATATTATTACTTGCTAGTCACCAGTACAAGCGTAGCTGTCATGCATCCATATTGTAGGTAAATATCTGAAATATAGGTCTTTTTCTTGTTTAGGCTAAAGTTTAATGCGTGGCATAAATATATTAAAAAAAAACCATCATAAAAGGTATGGGTACATAATTATTTAAAGTTCACTGTAAGTTTTAGGCTCAATAAGTCTAAAAATAAGCTGCTACACTCCAAACCAAGACTCTAAGGTTTAATTAGACTCTAGGTTTTCGTAATGATTGGTTGCTTCACTTTTATTCTATATAATTTTAAAACTGTATAGAAGCTTGCATATTTTTGGGAGTGGGTAGTTGTATATTTCTAGGGTAAATTTCTAATCATAGAAAAAAGTTTGTTGGAATACGGGCTTATTTCAAGTATGTACCCTTGCTATAAAAATTCGAAAGTTCTCATTCAAAAGCTCACTTGCTCTGGGTTAGAAACACGTAGCTCGGGAAGTCCTCTGACACCACTCATTTTATAATTTTGTCATTGTTTACAGATTTGGCAGTGTTGTCAATTTTGACAGTGTTGTCAGTGGCTTGTTGTCAAATTCTTTGTATTTTATTTTTAACATTGTATCATAGTAAATGTATCTCTGCAGAATCAAAATGGAAAGTCAACAGAACAACAGAACTGGTGGAACTAATAGAGTGTTAGAGAAACTGAAAGCATCACTTGAAGCTGGCCAATTCTATGAAGCTCATCAAATGTATAGAACGCTCTATTTTAGGTTTGTTATTTCTATATATATAATTAGTTAGACTTATTGATGTTATATGTATTGCAGTTTGAGTTCTTTTCCCAGTTTTTTTTTGTTAATTTTCAGCTTTGTTTTATTTTTTGTTTCTTTCTCTTGCATTGTATGTTGGTTTATTTTTTCAATGATTTTCTGGAGTAAACTGCCTATCTTGCCAAAGTTAAAAAGAGAAAATTACCCCACACATAGATGCTGAATATTTTTAGTTTCCCTCTGTTCACGACTGATATACCCTAAAAATTTAAAGGTAGAAGACAAACTACTTTGAAGCTATGCTTTTGTTTTCTTTCGCTTTTATTTTTTGGTTCTTCTTCCTCCTCCCCTCCCCCAAAGATGAAAATATTGAAATGTTGGCTGTAGAAGGAAAACAAGAATTCATAGATTTTCATAGTTTGAAACAAAACTTGGTGTTTAGGACTCGTGTGGCGAATTGACAATGTTGAATTTATTTAACCCTAATACTGTGTCTGTCAAGGAATTAAGCTGTGGAATAAAATTACACCAACTCAAGGGTTTTTAGCACTGACCTTAAGAAAAAATTAAGATGAAAATTTAGAGTGAGCAGAGGATACCATGTAATGGTCTGGTCTCTCGACTCTCATTTGCATATTTTTGATATCCCAAAGGAAAATGTTAGAGGAAAGAGGCTCCCTGGCCACAAAAATTGAAAAAGATAGACCCTTTCATAAATGGTAATATTTGAAGATTAAAATATTTATACAATCATAGTTAGAGAGAAATTTACCGAGATTTCTTTCCTTTGCACCTTTGAGCTAGTTGCAAAAATTTATATTGATCCATATCTTACTTTCACAGATGATCAATGTCAGCCAGTGATCAAGTGATCAAGTCAGATCAAGTCAAGTTCTCATTCGTTGTAGAACTAAGAACACTTTTTGTAAGCTTGAGCTTGCTGAATATTCTTTCTCCTTTAGCTGATGTCACAGAGACAGTATTTGCCATTTAGACTGTTTTCTATACTAACAGGTCTGCAATAGTAAGAGAAATGTTTTCTCAGTGAGTCGTTCATCTGCATCACATTTGAGAAGGTGTAGTCGAGATTTAATTTGCTTGCTCATCCGACTTGAAACGAAAATGTTTTTTTTTTTTAATTATTATATTTAGTAAGTTCACAGGTAGCAAGGTACTCAACAATAGGCTATGGAGAATTTGTGGCTTGGTGAGTCTCTTCCATTTTTGAAATTCGGAACCCTGTTGATGATTGTATTTTCTGACAGTAGAGCTCCTTGTATAGCGAGTGAGGGAGGGGGGGGGGGGTCAGCTTAAAAATGTGTCACCTCTCTAAAATTTGCTAGAATATAGCATGGTCAGTGGCAGCAGGTAAATTCGTTTTCTAGTCAGTAATCGTCCTGTGTTGGCTATAATCGTGTTTTAATAGAATTGTCGTCCAGCCAAATGTTTAGATTAAGTCAAATTATGTCGTAGCAATACCAAGAATCTGGGCTTCTCTTCTTTCGTCAGTTTTTAATTGAATGTTTCGTCAGTTTTTAAAATGCTCCTCTCTGCAAAGAAGGTTTGTATTCAGGATATTATTGTCTCTGACAAATTTTTCTCTAAGCTTAGCTTTGATCTTATCAGTAGCATTTGCGAAAAAAGTAGTGTGAGTAGTGGCTCTGATGGAAAAAGAATGAATAACTCAAAGAGTACCGGACTTGTTCTTGACAAGCTTTGAGAATTCAATAAGTTTACAATTCTTTTCTCAGAGGTGGCAGAAAACGGAAGTTGTGGAACTCACTTTTGAAAATTGTGGTCACTTGAGCTAGGACTCCGTTAAAGTGCATGATATGTTGTCGGAGAAATCTTACAATTTGATGGCTTTTTCCTCTTCATTGAGACCGCTGTTTGAGACGCGCCACTGCCATGATTTTAGCTAGATCCAGGCCTTTCTTTGATTTTTGATTTCTCTTCTAGTCCTTCTTCATCAGTATGCCTCGTTGACAGTTTCTATTATTTCACGTCTTCCTTCATCTCCACAGACAGAGATAAGTTCATTTTTGAACCTCCCACTCAAGTTAATGACTAAATGAAGACCGCTGTTACGATTGTCATATCTAACTTTAATATCAGATCAATGTTTACCTAAAAGTTGAATAAACCAATAGAAGTTCCTCCTTGCTCTGGGTCAGATCCTCTAAAAGCTAACTGTTGTTGGGCCAAGTATTGGACTGTATTCGACTGTCCAGTAGAAGAGATAAAACACACCAAGTTTTTTCCTATCAGCAGGCTACAAAATCTTGATGGTATACTGCTTTCTGTCTACCAAAGGTCATTCAGACAGTGCGTACTTAAAAAACTGTATGCAATTATGTAGAGCAGTGGTTGACTAGTGAAGCGTTTCCGAAGTCTCCCTTGGTGATTAGTTGCTCGACTTTTCGTTTTTTTTTTAAATAATTAAATAATTTAAATAATTAAATAATTTCAGTTGTTAAAGTGTTGCAACTTCTGTTCATATTAGGCTTAGAAAGGAAAAATTAGGAGACATGGCTGAATCCAGTACCCTCCTCGATTGAACATTTCTCACGTGATTTGTCCGCTGTCCAATTTTTGACAAATGTTAGAATGTTAAACACAAGAAATATGAATATTAAATGGATAACTTCGAAGATAACATTGATGAGGGTAGCACTTGAGATTTTCTGTCGCGGTTTTTGAGTTACGTCCAAGATCTTACTCCCCTAAGCTATTGAGGTAGTAACTCTTTGCATCTGAGTACATTTTGGGCTCAGTATCTTGTCAATGTAATACTTAATGAAGGCAATTCTTAGTGTTTTGAATAATGAGCTTTGCTATTGAATTGCCGACGTATTCAACAAGATCTAATAAAATGGGATCTTCTGGTGCCATTGTTTGGGATTGTTAAGGGATATATCAGCTATGGTATTTCCAGATTCGAGAGAAATGACGCATATTCTCTGCTGGAAAGGATGGTGTGAGCTTTGAAAGATTTCCTTTGACCACATTCTTTTATATCTTCCCTGTTTTATTGTGAGTTGGTTTCTGCTAAGCATTACTCTTGATTTTATTGATATGTACCAGTCGTCAAATTAGGCTCTAAGACTTCTACAGGGAAGGACATAAATTTCATCAAACGCTTAAATTTATAGTAGATTAATATTTTCTGATAAACTTTGCAAGAGAGCAATTGCCGGGATTTTGTTAATTTTGACAAGGGCTTGTTGTCGTGACGTGACATAGGGGTTTTATATATTCTTTTCCAAATGGTTTTTCTTCTTTATTATTGACTCTTAGGAACTATTTTAGCAGGCTTAATACTCTAGAACGTTATCTTGTGCCCCGAAGAGGCAATTTATTTAAAGTCAATATTTTTAATGATTTTTTGTTGGTACTTTCCTTGGCGTAAATCATCTTAGTAAAATCTATTTAATTTTGGGTTAATGCTTTTGTTTAGCTATGTCAACAATTTCTTATATCTTTGCCTTCGCAACTGTGGGGATATGACTTTGCCTTCGCAACTGTTCAGTCCTCTGGTTATATCTCCGCATTGCAGCAGAGAATTATAGTGCAACTGATTTCTGTAGTTTTTGATATCCTGTTGGATTTTTTTTTATTATAAGCACTCTTATATCGATTTGACAAATTTCAGTTCATTGCTCTTTGGCAGGAGGAGGTCAACCAGAATTTTTAGGGAAAACGATAGCTTGTGAGTTTTCAGACAATATCGATAGCTTAGGTATCAGGTATCGATATCGATACCTGAATAAGTGATGTAGACTCTAGAATCTCGACAACTGAGACCTGTACAATGTATGTGTCTGAGTTGTCTACAGTAATTAAATTGAAGCTTACAAAGCTTAAAATTTGTCTCGTGTATATGTCGGTTCACAATTTTTAAGCCACGGCAAATAGTCTTTTGTAAGAATTAATTTCCATTTGCATAAATTTGTTATTTCTGTTAGTTATGTGTTTTTAAACACTCTTTTTCTTAGGTCCTCATTAACAATAATAACAATAAAAAAGGTCTCTGTGGCAGCAGAATTTTTTTGTGTATATACCTATTTTTTATGCCTTGACTTGTCGTTTTCAGACCTGCTTTTTGTATTTATCTTTTATTTGCTGGAAAAAATTTGTTGGTTTAAATATCTCACGGAACGTCGTTTAAAAAAAATATATGTTAAAAAAAAGGCTCGAGAAACTTGGAAACAATTTAAACTTGTATTTTAATCTATGGTTTTCATCTATATTTTGTTAGGTGTTCACTGAAAAAAATAAGTAATCTATTTTTTAGGTATCTTGGGCAACAAAGATATGATGAATTGTTACCTTTGCTTATGGATGGAGCCCTTCTATTTCTTGAAAAAGAACAGGTATTTCATTTTCTGTTTTATATGTATTGCTCTTCCTTATCTGTCGTTTAATCTTTGTCTGCTTCTCTTTTTTGTCTTTTTCTTTTTATATTTTTTTTCTCTCTTTTTTTTATACCCCAGCCGAACTTGAAGTACCAAGGACACTAGAAACTGGATCTAATTGCTTAGATTGGTTAAGTGGAAACTTGCACAACCATATACGTCTTAAAACATCAGCAAAAAGCTGAAATTCAAGTTGTAATGACAAAGATCTTCAATTTCAAATTCAGTTGTTTTTTTTTTTTACAGTCGCGGGCACCAAGTTTCAAACACTTCAGAATAAGAAGCGATTTGGCCCAATAGTAACCGAAACTGAAAAAAAACGGAATTTTGATAAAATGTTTATATATCATAAGAATTGCCTTTTTGTTCTGATTCTAAATATATAAAAATCCAGTCAGCAACAAAACGTTTGAAGAATAATAAGGCTGCAGGATTATGTGGAATATCAGAAGAGCTCCTCAAGAACGCGGGGTCAGCAATGCTACTCTGGCTCTAAATGCTCTTCTCTCTAGTATGACACACAGCAGGGGTTCTGAGGGACTGTCGTGCGGGAACATGCTACCTCTATGGAAAAGGAAGGCAAGCAAGTGCACATGCTCAAACTACAGAAGAATTACTCTTCTTTCAGTGCCCAAAATGCTCTTTGGAATGACTCTGCTCACTCGCTGCAGCAATTTTCTGCGAAGGAAGAGGCGAATCTAACAAGCCGGGTTTATACCCGAGAGGTTTGCTGATGAACAGATTTTTACAGTACGGCATTTGGTGGAAAAGACAAAAGAATTCAGCAGAAATGGTTGTAGCCTTTCTGGACTTTAAGACTGCCTTCGATTTGGTCGACCGTAAATATCTATGGCTTATAGTCCGATCCCTCGGACTCCCTGCCAAATACTGTCTACTCCTTGAAAAGTTATCCGAGGAAACCGAGGACTGCATCCAAGTGAATGGGAAGCGGAGTGCGTCATTTATCATCAAAACTGGTGTGTGGCAAGGTTGTGGTGTCGACCCAGAATTGTTTCATTGTGTCATAGACAATGTAATGACTCGAATTACCGATCGATTGCCCTTTGGTCTCCAATTTTGAGATCGAGTCATGACCGATGTTGACTTCGCAGACAACCTTGCGCTCGTTACTGACTCCTTGCAACAGGTAATAGATGCTCTGAATGTCCTACATGAAGAAGCTGCAAAAGTCGGGTTTAATGTAAATTGGGAAAAATTAAAAATAATGGCAGTCGAGGAGCTAGTCCCATTTGTTCCCCTGGAATTTATTACAGCTCGTTGAGCCCACGTTGAAGTTGTTACTTACTTCACCTATCTTGGCTCCGTGATTTCGAATGATGGCTCCCTGGACGCGGAACTGGACAACCGAATTGCGAAAGCTTTTTCTGTCGTCGGAAGACTCAGTGCCATCTGGAGATCACCCCATATTTCTGGACGCACGAAGATGCGCATATGTAGCTCATCCGTAATCTTAGTCCTGCTTTACGTGGCTGAGACATGGCCTCTTAAATCCACTATCTTGAGCATGATATACACCTGCCAGGCGAAACAACTTCGTCGAATTAAGGAGCTCCGATGGGATGATTTTGTGAGTAATGAAAGGTTCCTTGATCTTACTCACCAAGTTCCTTTTTTAACACAAATTATTCAGGGAACTCACAGATGGTCTGGGCATTTTCTGATACCACCGTCAGCCCATGCTAGAATCATATACGACTTTGACCCCACATCCGAGGGTTGGTTACGCCCGAGCGGTAGACCTTGGACCAGATGGAAGGACAGCCTTCAGACTTTCCTCAACATGGCCGACATTGCTGCTGTCGAGCCCCCCCCCCCTCCCCCTTCATAGAAGCAGATAGGTCCACCTGGAGGAGCAAAGTTGCTATGCTCTCTACGCCACATACCATGCGGCATTAGCCTTTAGTCAAGTAAATCAAATTAATTTTAATGTCACACATCAAAAGCGATGTGTCTGAGGAAATTTACCCTATTTTTGAAAAACATCCCCGAAAGGTTACATGATCTATAAGCCTTCTTACTCATTATAATAATTGAACCATCTTTATGAATGCGATCTGTCTGTCACAGAAAATACTATAATATATAGAAGTATATAATGAATATGACAATAATTTTGAACTACTCCAAAAGGATTGTCCGTTCATGCTGATTCAAAATATATAAAATTCATCAAGTTTGATGTTGCCCATCAAAAATTACAAGCCTGGGAAAATTTGCCTGATTTTCGAAAAAAAGGGATAACCCCAGATGAGTCAAGTGATCATAATGAAAATAACACCATCTGATTCAGCTTAACTGAAAACCCCTGTTGCAGAGGTTATATATAATCTAAAAAATGGGGTGTTTTGTATTTTTTGCCAGAAGTAAGATCACGGGTTCGTGTTTATTAATTTTTTTTTTTTTCAGGGATGGTCGTATCGAATCAATTGTTCTAGGAGATTGGCAGAGGGCTCATTTGAACGGAGATAAAAACAAAATTCTAGTGCCCTTTTTAAGTGATCAAAAAAGATTTGAGGACAACTAGCCCCCTCCCATATCTCTTTTTCCTCCAAATCGCACATCTGATCATATTTTTTAAAGAGTCATTTGATTCAGCATACTTGAAAGATACAATAACTGTGTATATGTTGATTACATGACCCCATATTCGCTAGGGAAAGGGTTGTAAATTATGCATATATGTAGTATTTTGTTCTGGGAAATGCTCTGGAATTTTTTTTGGGGAAATTGTTCGTGGAGAGGATAGCTTCCTGGGAAATTTCCATCGGAAAATTTAAATGGAGATGGTGATTACCTAGTATGATTTGAAGTATGTTTGGTCAGAAATTAACTTATAAAAGTAATTCTTTTTCGACTGAAAGTAATGAGCAACATTAAAAATCTGGATCCGCTTAGAAGTGATATAGCTTGTGATATAGTCGACCGCGGACAGGGTGGAGTTTTATGGAACTTTCTCAAGCTCTTCAAGGAGGAAGACTTCTTTGCAGAGAAGCAGGTGTGTTTCTTAGGCCATTCCTATTTCCTCCTTTGTATTGCAATATTGATCACTCGTGCTTTATTGGAGGAGGAATACGAAGATTTCCACCCACAATGACTGGAACGTGGTCACTTGTGAAGGCATGAGTGTCAACCTTAAAAGAATCAGAGTGATCCGTAAGGCACAGAGATCAAGACAAGATGGTCTATTTGGGCCATGTTAGGTGGCAAATTTGGCAATTTTTTCATGCCCATGCGGAAGAGAAAGATCATACAGGTCTGATCCCATCTTATCAGTATTTTTGCTACAAAGCCATACGTTATGATGGAGAGTGATGGTAAATTTGGCATATTTGCCGGAAAATTTAATCTTAAACTCAAATGATTTTCAAACAGTTCGTGGTAACGAACTGTAAGTAAGGAGCGACCCGGCTCAATGGTAACCGAAACTCTAAAAAACGGGATTTTGATACCAATAGATACATCAAAAGAATCAGATTTTAATTCTGATTTCAAATATATAAGTTTCATTAAGTTTAATCTTACCCATCAAAAGTTACGTGCCTGAGAAAATTTGGCTGATTTTCGAAAAAAGGGGGAAAGACCCCCTAACAGTTATAGAACCTTAATGAAAATCACACCATCATATTCAGCGTATCATATAACCCTACTGTAGAGGTTTAAAGCTCCAATCTAAAAAAATGTGTTATTTTTCATTTTTTTCCCTAATAAAGATCACGGTTGGTTTTGGTTTTTGGTTGTGTTTGTTTTTTTTTGATTTTTTTATTTTTTTTACCCGGGGGTATCGTTTAGGACCCGGGGTGCGATAATATCGTGGGAGGGCTAATTGGAAAGTAAATTAAAATTTATATTGCCCTTTTTAATTTACCAAAAAAAATGGAGGGCAACTAGGCCCCCTCCCACGCTCATTTTTTTCCCAAAGTCACCCGATCAAAATTTTGAGATAGCCATTTTGTTCAGCATGGTCGAAAATATGATAAAAATGTCTTTTAGGATGACTTGATCCCCCAAAGTCCCCAGGGGGAGGGCTGAAAGTTATGAACTTTACTCAATGTTAACATATAGTATTGGTTATTGGGAAGTATACAGACTTTTTCAGAGGAGATTTTTTCTGGTAGGTGGGGGACGGAGAGGGGGGGGGGCTATATGGAAGGAACTTTCCATGACGGACGTTTTCAGGGGGGAAGGGACAGTGCTAGGAAGGGGGCGCCGGATTTCCCAGCATTATTAAAGATAAAGATCAGGAATTAAATAAAAAAAAACAAGTTTTTCAACTGATCAACTGATTGTGATTAAGAGGTCATTTTTAAAGAACTGGAAAAAAAAATTCGAACTATAGTTTAAAGAGCAGGGTATTGACTAGGGGGCGAACCCCCTAACATACGTGTTAAAAATTTATGAATATAGAAGTTCGTTACGTAAGTTAATTCTAAGTTACGTATATTTATTACTAATAAAAACGTTCGTAAATAAAATTAAACAAGTTTCGAGAAAGCCATTTAACCAAATATAATATGCAAATTTTGTTTTAATTATTCATGTACGGTGAGCCAAAATCAAAACCTGCATTAATTCGAAAACGTTCAAAAATTAAATAAAAAAAACAAGTTTTTTTAACTGAAAGTAAGGAACGACGTTAAAACTTAAAACGAAAAGAAATTATTCCGTATATGAAGGGGGCTGTCCCCTCCTCAACGCCTCGCTCTTTACGCTAAAGTTTGACTTTCTCACAACTCTAAAAATAAATCAAAAATAAAATCAAAAGAATCAGATTTCAATGCTGATTTCAAATATATAACTTTCATCAAGTTTAGAGCTACCCATCAAAAGTTACGCGCCTTAGAAAACTTGGCTTATTTTCAAAAAAGGGAAGAAAGGCCCCCTACAAGCTAAAGAATCTTGGCGAAAATCCAACTATTAGACTTAACATAACAGAAAACCCCTCTGTAGAGGTTTCAAGCTCCTATCTACAAAAATGAGGATTTTTGCATTTTTTGCCAGAAGAAAGATCACGGATGCGTGTTTATTTGTTTTTTTGTTTGTTTGTTTTTTTTTTTTCCCAGGGGTGATCGTATCGACCCAGTGGTCCTAGAATATCGTGGGAGGGCTCATTGGAACGGAAATTAAGAGTTCTAGTGCCCTTTTTAAGTGACCAAAAAAAATGCAGGGCAACTAGGCCCCCTCCCACGCTTATGTTTTTACCAAAGTCACCCGATCAAAATTTTGCGATAGTCATTTTGTTCAGCATGGTCGAAAATATGATAAATATGTCTTTTAGGATGACTTAATCCCCCGAAGTACCCAGAGGGAGGGCTAAAAATTATGAAATTTACCCAATGTTAGCATATTGGATTGGCTATTTGGAAGTATACAGAAGTTTTCCGGTGTTTTTTTGGGGGCTAGGGGGTGGGCGGGGTGGCCCGAGAGTTATATTGGAGGATCTGTTCATGAAGGAATTTTTCATGGGGGAAGGGAAATTGCCATGAAGGGGGCGCCGGACTTGCCAGCATTATTTATTGGTTATTGGGAAGTATACAACCATTTTCAGGAAGGATTTTTTCTGGAGGGGGGCTAGAGGAGGGAGTTACTCTGGAGAATATTTCCGTGGAGGATGTTTCTTTGGGGTAAGGGACATTTCTATGAAGGGGGCGCCGGATTTCCAAGCATTATTTAAAAAACGATCAGAAATTAAATAAAAAAAAACAAGTTTTTTCAACTGAAATGTAAGAACGAATATTAGAACTTAAAACGAACAGAAATTATAATGTATGTGAGGGGGTCGTCCCCCAAGTCAATAACTCGCTCTTTAAGCTACAGTTTTTTTTATTTCTTTAAAAATAGCGATCTATTATAATTAAAAGGCCTTTGTTATTCAGGGGTTTGTGTATCAAATTTTTTTTTAAATTTTAAAGTAAAGAGCGTGGTATTGACTAAGGGCAGAACCCCCTCATATACGTACGTAATAACATATACGTAATAAAAAAAACAATGAAAAAGCAAGCGATACGGCTCAATAGTAATCGAAACTTTTAAAAACGGAATTTTGCCCCTACAAGAGCAAGAATTTTAATGAAAATCACACCGTCAGATTCAGCGTATCAGAAAACCCTATTACATAGGTTAAAGCTCATATCTGCAAAAATCTGCAACTTCGTATTTTTTGCCAGAAGAAAAATATACGAATATAAAAGTTAGTTACGTGAGTCAATTTTTAAATAAATCCATCTAGAAAAAGAAAATTAAAATTTTTATTCAAATAAAATATTAATTAAATAAAAAACGATACGAAATTAAATAAAAAAAAACAATTTTTTTAAACTGAAAGTAAGGAGCGACATTAAAACTTAAAACGAACAGAAATTATTCCCTATATGAAAGGGACTGTCCCCTCCTCAACGCCTCGCTCTTTACGCTAAAGTTTGACTCTTTCTCATAACTATATTTTTTTAAACAATAAAAAACTTTAGCGTAAAGAGCGAGGCGTTGAGGAGGGGACAGCCCCTTTCATATACGGAATAATTTCTGTTCGTTTTAAGTTTTAATGTCGCTCCTTACTTTCAGTTTAAAAAACTTGTTTTTTTTATTTAATATTATTAAAGGCCTTACATGTTACTGCCGATCGGTGTTAGTTCTTACCACACTAAAAGATAAGGCACTAAACATATCAAAATCATAGCCATAGCCATCGTCATACAAATTTGTATGCTAAATTGAGGGAGGTTTCAATGTAACTAGTATTCTGGCAGGCTGGAGAGTTATATATAATCCGAATGGTCACAGAACTCTTTGTATGGGTCACTCTAAGCTTGGATTATTCAGACATGAGTAGATTATATGGCTCTGAATATTAATAGAAACATCTCCTCCCCGTATTTCGCACGATCGGTGCGTATTTGTCCTGGCCTGAAGAGCGTGTACACCTGTGTGACAACCTTGCGGCTTTATATCTCCCGGTTCAAATTGGTCTCCGTAATGCGCATAATAGATGTTTTGGAGCTAAACTAATATCAAAACCAGTCGTAATTATTTATGTTACCTCGTACATTACAGTGGGCTACCATAATTATGACCGTTTGGATTACCTGGGGACGTACTATAGGTTGCCGACTGAAGGTTAGTTCGACCTCAGGGTTATTTGGGTTTGTTTGAGCCAAGTAATAGACTCTTTGTTGGGTGGCAAGCTCAATAAAGGGACTCCAACCAGGTCGAGGGACTCTGCATTGGAGTTGGTGCCCCTGCATAGATTTTACTTACGCCAGGTTCAGAGTGGAGCGTTTTCATGACACCTCTCACCATTCAGTTTACGGACTAAATTTTTTTGAAACAGGGGCAGCACGAGGAGGTTTTCCACGTGGGTTGTTTAATTAATAATTGGTATCATTAATTAGGTATCCATTATAATTTTGGCTACATTATGAACCAACGCTCAAAGTAGTTGTCAGTGTAGTCTCCATCTGGTCGAAAGCCAGCTTGATTTTTGGGGATTCTTGTATCCCTTGCCTCCATAAAGCAGTTCAATATTATTTTACCAAATAGATTTACAGCGATGTTTATCCAACTAATCCCATGGTAAGTTTTGTGCGGTGGCTTATTGTCTTGCTTTAGAAAGAGAGAATGACTAACGTATTTGACTCTTTGGGAAATGATTGAACCCATTACGTATGCAACTATTTAGTTTTAACTTTGGGCACTACTCGTGTAGTTTTGAGGGAAAGTTATCTTTTCAAAGGTATTTGTGGTTCTCAAAAGCCTTCGTCTCTTTGCGAATCGATAGAGTTCTGGCAGTAATTTCAACTTTGTCATTCAACTTTTGTTCCACCTAGTATCTTATCAATGGTCTTCTTCCTTTTGAAAATGTCCCACCTCTTCTTGTGGTCAGAGTTCTCTTCATCCTCGCTAATGGCACACCTCATTTAGCAAAAACTATTAAGGTTGTATGAATGTTTTGAATCAAAACATACTGAGTACATTTTCATAAATTGTGTCCGGTTCTCACCAAAATTAAAATTCAAGGGTTTCTGGACTTGGTGGTTACAAGTTTAGAGTTAATAGTGCCCCAATGACGCATGGGCCACCATTTAGATCCACCTCTAGATTTTGGGAAGAAATGTTTTTTTTTTTGTTATTTTATTTTATGTTTTATTATCATTGAAAGATGATAAATTCCCCCCCCCCCTATCCCCATTATTTTCAATCTATATGGTGTTTGATTTTCCCTAAAGTTGGCTTTAGAAATTTTCATCGCTCGCTGATGGCAAATATAAGACTAATATTGCATTAAATAAGTCCAAGTCAGAATGCATCAAGCACATATATTAAGAATAATAGAGATGCTGTATTTTCTTGAAAACCAGAGTCATTAAGGAATTACAGTCTGTGTGGTTGGAGTTCCTGAGGTTGAGGACTTTAGTTTTTAAGGGTATATTCCATTGTTTATTTCAAATCTGAGGATTATTTCATAAATACAGGAGTCAAATTCGAAAATAGATTAGGATTGTATACGGTCCGTATTTTTCAAATAATGTTTGATTTCCACCAAAGTTGGTATTTATTATTCTAGGTTTATTGAGTCTAAATCGGAGTCCGATGTTGCGATATTGGAATTTTTAATCTTGCTTCTATTCCAACTATAGCTAATATTGGTAGGTTTTAATCATTAATCAGCACTTATTGTTCCTATGAGTAAGACTTTTTAGGCAGTGCTACTACTATCGTTATAAAATTTATATCAATTGCAAAACGACACGATATTAATTTAAAGTAAAACTTTTCCTTGAAGAGTAGAGACCGAGTTTAAAAGCTACTTAAGCAGAAATTAACTTTTATGAAGATTTTAAACTTGACGAGTAGAAATTGCTATGAATGATGAAACAAACTTAAAATAAAAAAGATAGACTCCCCCCTCCCCTTGAATGCCGGAGCGTGATTGTGCTTCTATGAAAATATGATCTTTTACACGATTTTTCTTTTTTCAGTATAATCTTAAGATATATTATCAAGGCCGTATCCAGGGGGGGGGGGGGTTACCGGGTTTGAACCCCCCCCCCCCGAAATTTTTGACCGAGTCGAAAATTAGTCTAAAAAATACCTCTAAAGACAAAACCTTACCAGAAACTAAATATACTCCCACACTAAATCTTATTGCATTTTGTGTATTAATGATTCTGATCTGCTTAAGCAATTAGGTAACTGTAGGTAACCCTGTGTTCACCTGACCATGCATAGTAAATTAGGGTTAATAATATGCGCTCTGATCAGCTTACGCAATTAGGTAACCCCATGTTCACCTGACCTTGCATAGTAAATTAGGATTAATGGGCGCTCGAGGTATAGTATAAGAGAGTGCAAGATTGTCAGTTCAGTTCATTTTCGGACTTGGCTAAGAGAAGAGCGATTTTCAACATGAAGAGGAAGTGTGACATTACGTCGTTTTTCGCGCCCAAGCGGACCTATATATAGACTATACAGGTATATAGACTACTTCTAGCCTACTATTTGGCTTCTTTTTGCGCAAAAAAAAAAATAGCTTGTAGTATTTAAAAGTATGTAAATACTTGTCTTGTTTTTGCGTTACTAAAAAAAAAAAAAAAATGCCCCTTATAGATACGAAAGTATGCCTAGTGGACGCGTCCTCGTTCGCAAGGGGCGGACTAACGGTCTCGAGCTAACGTAATGTTGCTCGAGGATGTTAGACAAAGTCCACGGGAAAAAATCGGGTAATCACAACATGTTTATAGTTTTTTCTCCCCTACAGGAAAATCTGTATTGCGTAAAGTAATTCGTTTTCCTTTTCCGCGATCGCTTGACAGTTGAGGCGTGGTTTTCGACTCTAATGCAGCCGAATTATTTGATAAATGAAAAACCCTTTTTTTCGGAGTTGTGCCATCCCCCCATGATACATGACATAAAATCTTGGCACTTACTGGTTCCATAGCCTCAGAATGACACCTGGAAGATGACCTCAGGGCAGTTCCGCATACAAGATTTTTTCGGGGGGGGGGGGTACAAAACAATTTCTTTCCGGGGGGAATACAAATTTTTGTTTTCTTGGAGGGGAGGTACAGCAAAAACTAAAAACGCATCAAAAATTTGTTTATGTTCATTTTGTTACGTTTTTACGAGTCTGACGAACTTTTTTTGGGTGGGGGGTCAAACCCCTAACCTCTCCCCCTGGATTTGGTCTTGCCTCAGGGGTAACCAAAGAATTCCCAGAAAAAAAGGTGCAAGGTTCTTTTTTTTAAAGAAAGTAGCTTGCGTTTACGCAGAGCAGAAATAAACTTTGCTGTTCCTGTAAACATTTCGTTTTTCATCTGAGGGCAATTACCCCGGTGCCTTGATGAATGACGCCCTATTTCTTGGAGAGGTGGTGTTGTAATATAGTATGCAAAAGTTTAGTACGGTTTTATGATTTATATTTTCTTTATAGCAAACAAGTGGTGCAGATCTAGCTATATTATTGCTAAACGTTTTGCAGAAGGCGAATAAACAAGTAGACGAGGAGAAAGTAGAGCTCCTGTCTGGGTATGTAATTTTGTTTACGGTCGTATTAGTTTCAATAAATAAGTTAAAAGGAAAGAAACAGCTTTGTTGATATATTTATTTATACGTAATAAATAATGAGTTTATAATTAATTAAACTTCAATGGTCACTTTTAGCATTAAGGCTCTGTGGCGCAAATACGGTTTGATGTGATGTCAGTTACTACTTTCTAAAAGATCTTTTCATCTCTAATTATCATCGTTCTTTTCGTCTCCTTCTGTGGTTTTTTCTCCTTTATTCCACTGTTTTTCAAGGTAACTAGACAAATATATAAGTATACACTTTTGTCCATTTGCTATACGTACTTGGCCATGGAGTGCCACGTGCAAAACAACTGTCTATGGCGCCGTGATTCAGTTGAAATTGAAACCCTAAAACCCGTATCTCATCAAAGCCATTTCTGGATTCGATCAAGCAAAGATTTCAGTAATTTGTATGTCTAGCAGTCTAACCAAATAAAATCTAGTATCGACTTTCATGATGTGCCTTGAGTTGTGAAATATGCACAGTAAAGAAACGAAAATATGCTGGGCGCACGTTCCTACATGAATCAAAGTTTGCTCAGTGTCTCTCTGTCTCATTTATTTCGCAATCTACGTACTGGAGTTATATCTGTTTACCCCGTGTCAAAAATAATATTATACAAATCTTGATAATTACGTCTTATAAATTTTAATGTATTGATAGTCGTTTAGAGTTAGGAACAATAGTTTCGTTTTTGGATTTCTTTGATTTGTGTCGTTTTGTTGTTTTTGGATGTTTTCTATAATTATTTTGTATGTAATTATATATATATATATATATATATATATATATATATATATATATATATATATATATATATATATATATATATATATATATATATATATATATATATATATATATATATATATATATATATATATATATATATATATATATATATGAAATCTTTCAAACACTTATGGTCAGTGCTTACGCTTATTGTTAAGGTTGTATTTCTCTTTCCGTTCATGTCTAGGAAGACAACTGGTACATTTTGTGATATGTATTCTTTTTCAGCATGTTGATATGTTACACACTAGACAGGTCCGCTCCGATGCTGCTATCTACTATTTAAATATTGTCTATTTTCAATAATTAGAAAACAAATGGGATCAAAGAAGCAATGCAAATTGTCAAGAGTTTAAAATTCCAAGAGTTCAAATGTCAAAATTCAAAAAAGCGATAGGCATTAAAATACATAAATTTTTCAACATTTGTGGGGTTATTGATTCATTGTTATGTATATGAAACGTATGAACCATACACAGATACTCGTCAAACAGTTCATGCTAACGAACTGTAAATAAGGTGCCACTGGGTCCTTATTATAGTAATAAATAGTAACTGAAACTCTAAAATACGAAATTTTGATAACAATTGATACATCAGGAGAATTGGCTTTTTATCCTTATTCCATGTATATAATATATGTTAAAATATAATATAATATGTAAAACACTTCATTAAGTTTAATGTTACCCATCAAGGACTACGAGCCTGTGAAAATTTGCCTGATTTTTAAACAAAGGGGAAAACACTCCCCAAAAGTCAAGCAATGTTAGTAAAAATCATACTAACAGATTCAGAATGTCAGAGAACCCTACTGTAGCTGTTTCAAGCTCTTATCTATAAAAATGCCCAATTTTGTACTTGTTGCCAAGAACAAAGATCATGGATGCGTGTTTTCTTGTCTGTTTTTCCCAGGGTGATCGCATGGAACTGATAGTCCTAGAACATCGGGATAGGGCTTATTTGTTTGGAAATATTAACTTCTAATGGCTTTTTTTAAGTGACCTAAAAGATTTATAGGCAACTAGCCTCTCACGCATGTTTTTCTCCCAAAGACATCCAATGAAAATTTTGAGATATTTTTTTGATTCAGTGTAATTGAAAGGTCCAATAACTATGATTTTGGGGATGGCATTTCCCCTACAATCACTGGGGAAAGGGCCGTAAGGTGTAAGTTGTAAAATAATATATTTGAACCCCCTGTACCACAGTTTATATAATTATCCACGGGTAGACAAGTCAGACGCGAAACAAGTGAAAACCCGCTATTACGAATAATGCACTTTGTAACCATTTCTCATTGATAGACGCAAACACACTGATCCATAAGTGAAGAAAGAAGTGGGAGGAGTTTTTTGTTCGCACCGAGAACAAAGAGCAGAAATGATCTGTGATAAGCTTACTGGATAATTATATAAACTGTGCTCTGTACATACAAAAATGCACTTAGAGGATTATGGAGGAAGAAAAATCCATAATAAAAACACTTATCATCGCAAATACTAAAAGATACACTAACAACGATTAACAAACGATTAATACAACCCGATTAATACATCTTATCGCATATCTTATAAACTCAGTAACGTTTAGAGATATAACTGTTACGACTTACGAGACCAAACAGGAACTCGGAGAAAATACTTACAAAGTTTGAAAAAAAACAGACCGAATTTGTTGACGTTCTGACGTGGTAAAAACTTACATAATGGCTCCAGAAAAAAACAAATGGGGAGAAAAAAACGAGTTATAAAGCCGACCAAGCGTTTTTTGTCAAATTGGCCTTCAACTCTAGAAAGAAGCCCATAGGACTTTCTCAACCTCTCTCTCAAACACATTTATTGTTAGCGACCGTGTTGCTCGAATCGAGGTCCCGAATGTAAGTCCAAGGTACTTGAGAGACGCAGTGGAAAAAATTGTATCAGGACCAACCTGAATTTTTGAATCGAGAGGGTGGTGACGACCAAAAACGAGCAATTCAGTTTTAGCAGAAGCGACTGACAGCCTGATTTCAAACAACCCAGCATAAAGGCTATTTACAGCTGCCTGTAGTGATTGCAAGTAATCAGACAGCAGAACAATGTAATCCGCATACGAAAGGTGACTCGCGTCAAATGAATAGCTCGATAAGAAAATGCGGTATTATGTTGGTTGCACAGTGGATGGCATTGTTCAGTATTGTAGGACTTAACACTGAACCCTGTTTTGCTCCGCGATGCACAGAAACTTGACTACTATAAAGATTTACGACATGTACACGTATAGAAGAGTTTCGATACCCTTGTCACAGAGAGGCACAAATGAATAGGTTTACCCCACTCCTCAAAAGTGCTAAAATAGCTTGGGAGTGCAGGATCGAATCAAATGCTTTAGAAATATCTATTGAACAAACATATAAGGGTTTCTCCATTCTCTCTTGCCTCTCCGAAATAGAACAAAAACTGCATTTGCATTCCCGACACCAAAACCCGCAACCAAACTGATGACCTCCGTGATCACACCTATTCGAAGTTTTTAAAAGAAAAATCTTTTCAATTAATTTTGCAATAACTGAAAACACTGTAATCGGACGATAAGAGTCACAAGACTGAAGGTCATTTTCCTTTTTTGGGACACGCGTCACGATGCCCTCGTATCGTGACGTGTGTCACCTGTGAATTATGTTTGTTTTGTCCTAACTTTTGCTACCTTAAACAAAAACCAATTGCTTTGTGAAGAGGGACTTTGCACTCCTTAAAGATTATGCTTTATCCTTTTCCTTAATCGCTTATAACCATTATCAAACGCTGCTTATCAATTGCTGTTTTTTAAATTAGGGCTGCCACTTCTTGTGTTTCCCTTGATCTTGGGGTTTCAGTTGTTAGTTTGCGATCTTGAAGAAAATATCCATAATAGACTAAAAAGGTATATATATATATTATGTTCATTAATATTACGGTATTATTTTCCAAGTGTTTGATTTTCGCGAGGGAATTTTGGAACATTCTTGAATTCCCAATGACGACCCTGTTTCTAATATTCAACATTAGTCGCAGCAGATTTAAGGTCAATGGTGATTTAAAGGACATTCTATAAAGAAAGAAAAACGAGCAAAAATGGGGCTTTTAAAGGTCAAATGAAAATACTGTAAAAACACAACAAAACGAATATTTCGCGGGGAAAAACGCCTCTCTTCCTCAGCGCTAAACTAAAAAATATAATCAATACGAGCGCCTAAGAACAAACCAACAAATGAAACGTGGAAAGTCATTGTGAATGTTAAAAAAAAGCAATGAAAAAAAAAAACAAAAAAATTAAAAGATGAATAAAAACCAATAAAAGACAAAAAATTTTAAGAATTAAAATTAAATACCTAACAACAATAAAAGTGAGTCATTCACCAATATCCGCAATTTGCAAAGAAATTCAAAATTGAACCGCCATCGACGGATACAAGTGAATAACTGAGAAATAAAAGACTAACATTCATTCACTCAAACTAAAACGAAACCAAAAAGGACATTCTAACTATTCTTAACAAGCATGTACACGAGATTTTTTCAGGCTGTAGGGGCTGTAGTTAGATATCAAATTTTATTTAGCAATTTGAAAAAGAATTGCCTATAAGTTCAGGAAAATTTAGGGAAGAGGGTAATGGTCCCAGGCCCTTTTTCTTCTTGCATACGTCCCTAATTCTTAGGATGAGCTTTTTTTATGCTCCATATAAATCAAACACATAATTTAAAATCAATTTTTTTTTACAACTTTCGAGGTTTCTCTAGTTAAGTATATTTTAATAACTTTTAATTATTTTTCTTATGTTGTAGATTACATCAGAAAATGAAGCCTGACTTGGCAGAACGCCAGACTTTTTTATCTAATGCCCTTGCTTGGTCAGGTGTAAACCCAGCTACAAACACAACTGGTCATCCAGATTTGCACAAAGCTTTTGCCAAAACATTCTGGAAAGGTAAGTGCTAACTGGTTAGGCCTCTGATAGGGGGATATAAATGGATTTCTTTAACAGCTTAGCACTTAATTTATGGTGCTACAGGATAAACAATCCTGTGGTGGCACAGTGAGATTTATCTCTGCTTGATTCGGGACCTTGGGCTTGATCTAAGGTGCTACAAAGTTTGGAGCTGTATGGAAACAATGCAATAATTTTAAACAACAAAAGCACATGCATCAAAATGTTAAAATTATTTGATTTACTAAAATTATAAAAGTAGAAACATGTATATTTTTTTCAGTAAAGTGGAAATTTTGTTCTGGCCTTGGGAAGGCATAGGGGTTTTGCGCCCACTTATGTTAATTTCTGCTCGTTTTGAGTTTGACTCGGTTATTTATTGTAATTTCTGTTCGTTTTGGGTTTCATTTATTTATCGTTGCTGATTTGTGGTAGTTTCGAGCGTGGTAGGTTATTTGATTTTATTTTTGCTCTTTTTTTTATTAATGGAGTTCTTTACTTTTCTTTGAAAAACTTATTTTGTGGAAAAAGTTTTTTTAATTAATTTTAAACAACAAAAGCACATGCATCATTCCTTGAAAAGTAGGGAGAAAAAAAAATGTAAAATATGACATTTTGGTCATAGGCCCCTTTGGTCATTGGTCATTTGGTCACCAAAAACCGAAAGCGATTAATTTTTATTCATTTATTCATTAATGACAACAGAATTTACCAAATGTAATTCATATACAGAATAAATACAAAAAGGTTAACTCTATAAAAAAAAAAAATAAAACGCCAAGCTAAAAAATTGATGATGTATTAGAAAAAGGAAAAAAAATACCATAAAAAGAAAGAATACCGTAAGCGCGAATAATCTAGAAAATTAACAATTTTGTGACTTACTCAATTAATTATCACTTAAATAACTATTTGTATATAAAAGAATATTTGTTCGAGGTATTTTGACAAATATTTATTACCACTAATTCATTTCGCAAGGAAATAATAAATTATATAATAATTATTTATTAAACATATTATTCCCTAAATCAGTTATTAAATTAATGAAAAATTAAATGAATTATTGGTATTATTTCAGCTCAGCCGAACTTTGAAGTTAAAAGATAACTCAGTTTTTCGATTGAATCCTACCGCCAGCACTTTGACAGGGTCTGAACTCTAACTGAACAGCATAAGGGGATTGAACAGACTAGAGGGTGCTAGCTCCAAAGGATTCAGAGTAGCTGTGGTGGGTAGAGGGAAGGGTTATCCTGGCTTGTCAATTTAATGATTTTTCCTATGGCTTTGTTTGTCGCGCATAATTACGCGCATAATCGTGGAGTAATCAAGTCAACTAAATACTAATATAAAAAATATGGATCATCATTTAATATTTTAGAAAAATAAACTATGAATACTCGTATTCTTACTGGTAAAATTCACTACTAGTTAATGAGCTCTCAAATTATGTAAAAGGTTCAGAACATACAACAACCTTCAGAAGTAGGTTCGAGGAGTTATAAACTATAGAAATAAAAGTCTGTGGTACAACTATTTTATTCTCTTGAGGGGGATATAACTTGTAAGGGATTTGCCTTATCGCTCTTTAATGCGAAAATCTGAAGGAGATACTTGGTTCACATTATCACTTTGATTCAGAATTTATTCATCAAATTAATCCTAACTCAACGAAACTGTAAACTGGGAAGATGTAAACTACACATTTGCCGAATATAGGGTAATTGCTTCAGATACGGAACTAACCTCGTCACTTACCTCAGTCTGGACTTGCAACGGACTGTCAAAGTGGTTTATTGGATACCATTATCTAGGATAATACTCAGTAATAGCCTCACTAATGTTAAAAAAAACTTAATTAAAAAAATTAATTAAAAAAATTATTAAAAAATTAATTAAAAAAACTTTTTCCACAAAACAAGTTTTTCAAAGAAAATGAAAGAGCTCCATCAAGCCAAAATTGAGCGGAAATAAAGTCGAAGAATCCTCCAAGCGTAGAACTACCAAAAATCACTATCAATAAATAAATGAAACTCAAAACCAATAGAAATCAGAGTCAGCGCAATAGCGCTGCCTAAGTAAAGAGCAATGTTGGCACAATGTATTATTTTGGGTTTTTCTTTAGACTACGGCACTTCGTATCGAAGGAGTTGTAGAAACTTCGAAAAGGGCTCATTCGATTGGAAATTGGTCGAAAGTGATTGAAGGGCAACTAACACCCCTTCCATACCCACCATTTCCCCAAACTCATCCAATTAAAAATTTGAAAATCTACTTTATTCAACGTGTTGAAAGGTCCGGAAATCATGTCTTTGAGGATGACAACCCTCTTCACAGCCATCAGAGCCAGGGTTGTAAGTTATGCCCTGGGGGAATATAAGGATTTTATAGAAAGCGTTGTCGCAGAAACTACAAAAAGGGTCCATATGATTGGAAAATGAAAGGGCTATTGCCCTTTTTTATAGTCAAAAGTGGTTGGAGGGCACCTAACCCCCCTCTCACACCCACCATTTCCCCGAATACATTTAATCAAAATTTTCAGATAGCCATTTGGTTCAACGTAGTCGAAAGTTCTGGAAATTAGGTCTTTGAGGATGAAAACCACTCAGGGCAAGGGTTGTCCTCAGGGCAAGGGTTGTCAGTTATGCCCTGGGGGCATATAAGGTTTTCATAGAAAGCGTTGTCTTAGAAACTTCAAAAAGAGATCATTTGATTGAAAATTGAAAGGGTTAGTGCCCTTTTTAATAGTCGAAAGTGATTGGAGAGCAACTAACCGCCGTCTGACGCCCACCATTTCCCTGAATGCATCCAATCAAAAATAAGGTTTTCATAGAAAGCGTTGTCTTAGGAACTTCAAAAAGAGTCCATATGATTGTAAATTGAAAGGGCTATTGCCCTTTTTTATAGTCTAAAGTGTTTGAAGGGCACCTAACCCCTCCCTCACGCCCACCACTTCCCTGAACGCATCCAAGCAAATTTTTGAGATAGCTATTTTGTTCAAAGTAGTTGAAAGATCCGAAAATTATGTCTTTGAGAATGACAAACCCCCAATAGCCCCCAGGGCAAAGGTTGTAAGTTATTCCCTGGGGACATATAAGGTTTTTTATAGAAAGTGTTGTCGTAGAAACTTCAAAAAGGGCTCATTCAATTGGGAATTGAGAGGGCTAGTGCCCTTATTAATAGCCAAAACCGATCGAAGGGTGAATGCCCCCCCCTCCCCCCACAAGCCCATCATTTCCCCAAACATTTCCGCTCAACATTGTTATATAGTCATTTTGTTCAACGTAGTTGAAAGGTCTGGAAATTATTTCTTTGAGCATGACAATCCCCCCCCCCCCATAGCACTCAGGACAAGGGTCGTAATTTATGCCCAGGGGGCATATAAGGCTTTTATTGAAAGTTTTGTATTTAGAGGACTAATGCCTTTTTTATTTGTCGAAAGTGATCAGTGGGCAAATGACCCCCCCCCCCCTCATGCCCATCATTTCCCCAAACACTTCAAATCAAAATTTTGAGATAGCTATTTTATTCAACGTATTTTAAAGGTCTGGAAATATGACTTTGAGGATAACCAATCCCCCCAGCCCTCAGGGCAAGGGTTGTAAGTTATGCCCTGGGGGTATCAATGTTTTTTTTTATAGAAAGCGGGGTCATATAAACTTCAGAGGGGGCTCACTGGATTTGTAATCAGACGCTCTAGTGCTCTTTTAAGAGTGAAAGTGATTGGAGGGTAGCTACCCCCCCCCCCTCACACACACACACGTCGTATTGTTCCGAACTGTATCTAGTAGAAATTTTGAGATAGCCATTCTATTCAAATAGCCTAAATATCATATAACAAGGCTTTTGGGGTTGAAACAAACCATAGAGATTAGGGGCAAGGAATGGAAGTTGTGCCCTGGGTGTATTTAAGGTTTTTATGGAAGAGATGGTTGGTTGTTTAACTTTACAAGAGGCTCATTTGGTTGAAAATTTGAAGTTCTAGTTTCTTTTTAAGCGCCAAAAATGATGGACGGCATTTAGTCCTTCCCCCCTTCTTCTACAACCCCTCCTTTCACCAAACGCATCTGTTTGAAATTATAACGTAGTGATTTTTTTCAAAATAGTCTAAAGA
Source organism: Artemia sp. Qi Xiang Cuo (assembly GCF_049724085.1). NCBI lineage: Eukaryota > Metazoa > Arthropoda > Branchiopoda > Anostraca > Artemiidae > Artemia > Artemia sp. Qi Xiang Cuo. The sequence goes on from NC_142810.1 coordinate 47,908,312, forward strand.
CCATATAGTAATGTCTCTTGGGATGCCATAGTCCCTCAGTGCCCTGGGATGGGGTTGTAAGTTATTTAGTGAGGTCATATAAGGTTTTATGGATTGGGCGGTCGTATAAACATCAGATGGGGCTTATTTGATTTTGAAATTGGAAGTTATATTGCCCTTTTTAAGAGTCAAAGTGCCTTGAAAGTAGACAGTCCGTCCCCCCCCCACCCACGCTCAGCATTTGTCTTAATATCTAAATTTGGAGATACAAATTTTATTCATCGTAGTTGAAGGTTTCAGAAGTTATGTCTGTGGGGAAGACACCCCCCTCCCCCTCATGGAAAGGGTTGTGAGTTATGCCATTGGGGCATATAGGCTCTTATAAAAAGGATGTTCGCATGTGCTTCGGAGGGGACTCATTGGATTGGTAATCGTAAATTCTAGTGCCTTTTTTAAGAGTCAAAGGGATCAGGGCGCAGCTACCCCCTCCTCCCTAAACACACACTCAAACACGTCGTGTTTTCCTGAGATGTATCCAATTGATATTTTGAGACAGTCCTTTTGTTCAAAATAGTCCAAATATTATATAACAAGGCTTTTGAGATTGGTACAATCCACCAGAGCCTGAGGGCGAAGGTTGTAAATTATGCCCCTGGGGCATTTAAGGTTCTTATGGAAAAGATGGTTGTATAAGCTTTTGAGGTGGCTCATTTGGCTGAAATTGAAAATTCTAGTTCTCTTTTAAGAGTCAATAGTGATGGAGGCCAAGTAGCGCCCCCCACTCAACTACCCCTCTTCACCATATTCATTTGATTGTAATTATGCAAGGGCAATTTTGTTTAAAATAGTCCAAAGAATGTATAACAATGCTTCCAGGGGTGGCACAACCCCCCCAGAGCCCTACGGCAAGGGTTTTAAGCTATGCCCTAGGGGCATATTCCTCCGTGGAAAATTCTTTTCATGTAAAATCCCCCCCCCCTCCGTGGAAATTCCCCCTAGATAATTTCATTCTAGCTGAAAATTTTATCCAGAAAATTTCTTTTCTGTAGAAAAGTTTTCCAGCAAAAAGCCAGCAAAAGAGTATTTTCCAGCAAAGGTTTTCTTTTTTTTTGGGGGGGGGGCGTACAAAAGAAACTTTCAAAGACGCATCAAAAATGTTAACTTGGTATCTACTCCCTAATGATTTCTGGAAATATTTCTGGTCTACGCTGCTATTATGAAAGTAAAGAGTAACATTCAGCCCCAAAATGAGTATAATTTTTTACTTATAGGAGGGTGACTGTCCCTTCCTTGTCCATACCTTCACCTCATGCTCGCAGAAACTTTCGGAATGGTCTCGTTAGAACAGAAATTGAGAGTTCTAGTCCGATTTATAAGGTCCAAAGGGAGTGGATACTAACCAGCCACCTGGAGTTGCTATTTTCTGGGGGGAGATATTTCGAGGGTGGCATTTTCCACGGGGGTATTAGCCGGAGAGTGTTTTCTGGGGGGAGGGGAGGCTAAACGTCGTCCACCCTTCAGATGAATACGCGTACTATTTTTAGTAACAAAATTTAATTATTACGAATGGGGCAACAGGATTTTAGAAATACATAGATAGGGCTTAGCCCAAAAACTAGTTGATAACCACTGATCCTTTGATTTCGTACTGTTCGTCTGTTTGGTTTCATAAGTTTGCATCGATACTTCACCTCATTCAGATATCACAAAATATTTCTTTTACATTAGTTTATGATTTTGATGACCAAATATCACTACGGACAACATAAGGGTAAATAAATATAATGCCTTCTTTCGGGGTATGAGATCTTAAGTGTTAAACTTTTGCGTTTAATTACTCCAAGGTACGTCTCCCAAATTCTTTTATTGGCAAGTTTGTATCAAAGTTTGGATAATCATTTGATCATAATACTTGGTCAATAATAAAAAATTTAAATCTCCAGCTTTGTTTCCAGCATATCACCCTATGGTAGAACAGTTGATTGATACTCTGACTATACGAGGCCAGGGATCGATCCCTTCTGCAGCAAAGTTAGGCAAAAGCCTGGCTACTTGTCTCTGTAAAAAAGACCCAGCAACTGAGGCATTGCTTTAGTACCCAATACGCCAGCAGTGACTATGGAGGATCTCCATCCTTTTTATTACATATCATTGTTCTCCTTTCTGAAGATAGGGTACCATTTTTTAGAGCTCTTTAAATAAATAAAAAATGTTTGAAAATGTTGCTTTTCTAATGTCTACCAATGCTCTACTGTCAATGGAGCTTATGTGCAAAATGCCTTTTACTTTGATCTGGAATGCCTTTTACTTGTAGTTTATCTTTAAGGGTTCTTTTTTTTATATGGTACTGGCACATCTTCATAAGCCATGCTTTCGATGTGTATATATCCTATTGTATCTTTTTGTTTTGTTTGTGAATAAGAAATGTTTATCCAAATCTAATCTGACCCAAGAGAAAAGTTGTTCTTTTTATAGGTCAAATAATTCATAACTAAGATTTAAGTTTGGTTTTGTTTTTTTCAACTCCCTGGTAAAATTTTCTCTCTTGATGCTTAAATCAAGCCAAATACAGAATTTTGGACAGGGAGGGGAGGAAGCTTATTTTCAAATACAAAAGTATGGGCTACTTATGAAGGGGGGGGGGAGGGAAGTGCTTGCAAAGGTTGTCTTTTTTTGGGGAAGGTCATGTTTTGCGATGTAAGACGCATTTCTGATTCAGTGATGCCAATTCACGAAAATGTTTAGGGGGGAGAACAAAATCTATTTTTCAAAAATCTTCAAAATCGTGATTTGTTTTTTCTTTTCAAATATTTTTCAATGAAAATACAAGCACTGTATTTAAATAAACAAAATAAACACGCACAAAAAATGCTTTTCGAATTCTAGAAAGGGCCAAATACCCACCTACCTCTCTTCTCTCAATTTGTGCCAGTTTTCTGATTTTAGTCTTTCTTTTATTGTTTTGAATTTAAGGAAATTTTCAATGATAATCTCAAATTTCTCAAAAATTTATTTAGTCTTCATAAATATCCAAGGTCTATTTTCTGCCATTCTATATCTCATTCTGTATCATGGACCTTTGTCTTGTGTTGCTAATAATGAATCATATTATCCTAAATATATAGTTTTTTTTTTTTTTTTTTACTTATAAGTACGAAAAGAAAAGGCCGTGTTAATTTATATAATTTTTCTTATAGAAAACTGCAATGTAATCATTACAAGTATGTTCCATCACTGCTTGCGTAAAGGTTCAAGTTAACGCTTCAGTAAAAATGACTAACATTAGCTACTACGGGCCAGGGTTTTACCACAAAGCAAACAAGATAGCATTTTCTTCTTGTTCGCTTATTTTAAAATTAGTCAGGGATTCGGCCAACGAAATTCTAACATCACAGACTTCAACGGGCTAAATAAGGCTTGAAGAATTTATCAGGGGCAAAATTGGTTGCTAGAAACGAATATAGGCGGGGGTAACGAAAATTTCGTGTGCCAAAAGAGATATCCCCGAATTTGTATATTCGATGACGTCATCAGCTACATTTTCTGTTTTTCGACCTAGATGAGAGGTTTGAATTTAGAATGTGAAACAGAATAAGGTACCGAGAGAGAAAAAAACTGATGAGCACAATCAGATCTAGCTTCGTTACTGCACATTATTAAAACATATCTAAGTGGTGACACCAGAAACCAACTTTCCTGTATTTGCATTAGAGTTATGTTCAAAGGGGGAGGAGTAAATAAATACAGGCCAGGTTGGAATAAATTAAAGTGCATAGATATTGAATCCTAGCCTCGTCAGAAGGACGTCCTAAATAAAAAAAATAGCTGTAAAAATAAAGCTTTTGATAAAAAAAAGAGAAAAAAAAAGAATCTAAAGAAAATGACCACAAAGGCGATTTATCACACTTTCCGGCACAAGCACACTAAACATCACAAAGTCGAGGAAGGCATTTGCAGTTCTTGGTACACTCTTTTCTACACTCACGAAAGAGTTGGGAATATCCCTATGGAAGTGAGGAAGCGCTCGAAACAACAAAAACAACATCTTGTCCAGAAAATTGCCATCCATAACTCAAAGAGCTTGGCAGACACAGGCTTGCATAGAATGGGGCATTCCAGATTCTAACTGATAGTAAGAATGCTTACAATGTTCCACAATCACCCTATTATAGCGGTAGGTTACGGGTGTCACCACTTATTGGTGCAGAGATGGTGCTACACCACTTACTGGAGGGGAAAGCCCCGCTGGCGCCAAATATTATAATGGGTCGCCCACACTTAACGCAGCGTTTTTGTAAATAAAATGTACGTTAATTTCCAATCCCCAATATATCCTGCTTCAGCTTATAATAATGGCGTTGAACGAGGAAATGGTCATACTCTAAGGCCAAGGGTACCCAACCTGGGTTACCACTAATATTTCTAGATATCTCCTTGAAGGGTAAACGGACCCCCTGTAGATTTGAAAATAACGGTATATCTTGCCACTCTTTTCCTACTACAATTAATATAACCTCAACCCTTCTGTATAGGCCGCCGGCCCTACCTAAGCCAATCAAAAAGGTCAAAAGTATAAAGAAAGATTTCTTATCTGTATTCTCTCTTCACTCTCTACATGAACTCAAACTGAACTAACTAAAAAACACTTACAATTAAAAAAGATACTGCGTGAAGCCTTTCTGCGCATGGAGGTTCGCCTAGCTCTGACCAAAGGTAATAAATGACCGAATCAAATTAAAATCCCAGCATCCTTTGAAACTTTTCTGTCTGTAAATTTAAGCTGTATGAGTCATCCCTCACCTGGCTTTTTCAGACATTAGCTAATTAATGGAATCCTTCAGACATCTCACAATAAAAGCCTATCCCGGGGTTTTGATATTGAAATTGCAGATAAATGAAGTTGAATTTATAAAAAGGGTATTTTTCTGAAACAAAAGGGGCCAAAGGTCCCAACACACCCTCTCTGTAGGAGACAACGCTTTCAGCTCCTTCTTACGAGGGTACAAGTGTACTCGTAAATCACTCAGGGAAAATTGATTAGAATCCCTTCCATAAGAGCTGATTATCAGCTAACGTCTTGGAAGGAGAACTTTCTGGCTTTCATGAAGACTTCATCTCTTGACTTCTGTATTGCACACTGGGTGGACACTAAGAATGTTCGTTTTCTTCTGGAGAAACAGTAACTCATTGTGTCACACCCTGAAATGCAGTGAATGAACGCCAGGAAGTTCAATATTTGCTTCTCCGTTCTCTGGAATAAAAAATCGATGGGGACGTAATAATTTAGAAACTTCACGAGGAGTTGACGCACAACATTCTCCCCAGGAAAAATGTTATGGAGGCAAGGAAATAGGTCCACTAGTCCTAATTAACATCATGACTTGAACATACAGCTCTCATCCTGTCCAAATCCTCTAGACAGCCGTAAATGCAGGGTGTCGGAAGTACTTAAGCTGTTTATATAGTCAAATCCATTTGCTTCCCGTTTTTCATAAATTGCTTTCATCAAATTTGCTTTGCTCTGTATTTGCAACAATCTTTGTCCATTTTCCAATTTTTGAGCTCGTCGAGAAGAAATGGATTGTCGAGCAGCGGCCACCTAGCTGGTGACACCCACTGCAGTCCTTCGGAGATATCCTGCCACAATTTGAATCAGTTTGACTAAACAGTCCGTCATACCTGTCACTCACAATATGAATTTTACTTGATGTTTCAAGTATCCCTCTCAACAAGACTTTAAGCAACCGCATGGTATAAATTTCAACGGTTTAATGTTCAGCTGGTGGTTTTGACGAACCAGTTGCATGAAATTGATAGCAAAAGCTTCACCCCTATACAAGGAACGTTCCTCTTTGAAGTTCGGGTTTTCAGGCCATTCACGTAAGCCACTGGCCTCTGAGAAAGTCTAGCACGGTCACTTCGAAGCGCCAACGTAGAATTCCTGAGCTCAAAAATTGAAGGAGTATATAAAAAGAGTTCTATGCTTGCAATACTTTTAAGTTGTTTCAGTCCACCGTTAGTGCTGGAATCTATCCCACACAGGATTCTCTTCGCTGTCATAAGCTCTGAAAAAACTGTGCTTTGTCCAACGGCATTCTTTTTTATCCCGATTTTCTTAAAGCAATATCCATTGGGGTTACTTTATTTTTTGAAAAGGCTTTTCATCCCCTTTGGCATATTTGGCTACAGCTTCAAGTCCTCGTTCCTCAGTTGCAAGTAAGAGCTTGTAACCGATGGAGTGGTCTGCTCATTGGTTATCACATTCACAAGGATCTCTTCAGTCGTAGTAAAGAGGTTGTGTGACAGTGCAATACGGACACTGCTCTTTTACGAGCAGCATGTGCTTTTCGATAAATTTCGAGCTATGTTCGTCATGCAGAGAATCAAACTCTGAAGTTTGATTGCTATTTATCTTCGTCATGCAGAGAATCAAACTATGAAGTTTGATTGCTAGTCAGACTGCTAGTTGGCTTGTTGTAACACCAACAAGACCACAATTTCTTTTCGAATCAAGATTTATGGTGGATTCAACAGTATGATGCGGTGGCACAAAGTTGAGCCTGGTCGACTTTTCATATTGAATATAATCCTCGATTATCAACAAAGTGATGGCAATGACGTTTGTACAACTAATTCTTATTGCTAGATAGCGCTCACTTAAAATTTCCGCTAGGTGCATACGTGTACTGCTACGAGGTTACCCGAGCTTGGAAAGATCTGGGTCACGTTGGGGGAGTTAGGGTGGGGGTGGGGGAAAGAATTTGCAAAATACTTAGTATTGCGCAGAATATAGTTTTTCACGCTATATTCTATCGGTTGAAGAACTCATAAATTCTTAATGCTTGCAAGGGCAAATTAAGGCAAGGTAAATATAAAAAGCAGAATGGAGGGATAATACTCCCCTCTACCATTGAAATCCCTCATTAGTGGAATTCGATCTGAAATTGCACTCCAGGAGAAATATTTTACCCGACAAAATGCTCATAAAAGCTCTCCAGAATAAAAATTACCCTGTTTTTTCCCATTTCTGTAGATACGCTCTTTTTGCCATTAGCGCAAGGAATTTTGAATGCGCCAACAGACATTAGTTTTCAGCACTTTTATCTGCCCTAGATTTCAAATTAAAACCTTCTTTAGCCCGTTGAAGCCTGGTAACTATTTTCATGCAATCTTTCTTTATCGTGGGTTCTTGAATAAATTTATTTTCATTTCATTAGTACCTGCTGCAAATTTTTGCTACAACTTTTTAGTTTCTGTTTGTTTTTAGTTTTATTTATTCTGTAATAGTAATTTCTTGTCATTTTGAGTTTAAATTATTGTAAATTCATTTCTTTTTACCTTTTAAAATGGCCTATACTTTTCTTTGAAAAACTTCTTTTTCGATTTTTTTTTATTAGTGTTTAAAAAAAAGTTACGACTATCACCTATAAATTGAATGTTTTCACTAGTAATCCATTTTTTAGCAGATAGGTAAAATATTTAAGCTACTTGATCCGAAATCTCAGTATGAAATGGATACTTTTGGAGATACTCAAAGTCAAAATATACGACAACGACTGATATGTCATCCCTGAAGTTTCGAACGATTTCTTTAGGCTTAGTAAGAAGTTTTGCCAGCCTGTCGTGGTCAAGACCTGCAGCAGTACCCGCTAATGCATGACGCAATAAATGAGTGGCAGCATTCACATCTTCTGGGTCTTCATGTCCAAGCAAATGCTCCCCGACTATTTTAACTGCCTCTGAAGGTGTTAGAAAGTCCCAAAGGCCATCTGTTGCTAAAATAAGGAATTTATCATTGTCAACAAGCTGATGCTGCATTATCTCTGGTCGGGCTGTCAAATAAGGAGGCGTGTGATAGTTAGGAGGTACAGCTACGTTTCTGAAATAAGGAAAAACATGCTCTTGTATCACTGCCTTGTCCCACTTGTATGTGAAGTCACCAAAGGCTCGCAAAGGCATTAAGTGACCAAGAAGTCGATCTCCAACAATAACTGAATAACTTTCTTTGGGTGGGTGCTCAGAAAAGATTCTATTAAGCTCAAGTGGATTCTCAGCTGTATGTTTAGAAGACAATCTGGTTGTTATCCATCTATTACCTTCCCCTAGTGAACCTAAGACAGTTTGGCAATCGCCAACATTAGCGACTGAAAGAATGTTGTTATGTACATGAGCCACGTTACTCACAGCGCCAGACAAAGCAGCAGCCATTGTGTCAAAAGCAACATTCTTTTTTTTTTTTGATGCTAAAGCCTCTCGACTCAAATCGTCATCTAGCCTTAGAAATGCCTGTTCTAGTGATCCAGCAACGTCATTTATCCCATCATCTGCAAGAGTGTATTTTACGACACTTGCACCATCAAACAGAGTAGTTTCACACAATGTTGAATCATTCTTTATTTTTTCATCAACATATTCCCTTAAGCTACGTGTATAGACCTCATGAAGCTCTGGAACCAAAGTTAAGGTTTCTGTAACATTTTCTAGTAGTTCATCTCTTACATTCTTCGAATGTTTTTGACTAAAAATGCTTTGCAGTTGTCTACTGGGGGTTAGTGCAGCTGCAATGTAAGGAAAAATCCAGTTTGAAAGTACTTGAGCACAAAAAGGACCTGAATGCCCATCAAACACACCAAAAAGCATACCATTCGAATGTTTGCAATGAGCCATTGCTAAAGTATCCTCAATGGGGATATTGGATCCTAATTGATTCCATTCAACAGCTTTGACAGCACCAAGACGCGTTATTATCCTTGACATCTCATTGGCTCTCAGTATTTCCGTTGCTTGAGCTGGGGAAAGAAGATTGACGTTTTCCTTAAAGGCATGGCAGTTTCCTTCTTGCTCAGCCATTGTGACCCAAGAAAATAAAGTAAACGCTAAAATAAATACGCCTAGCATGTATTCAATCAGTTTCACATGTCTTGTATCCCTTTAGCCAATTTGGAGCTGGTTTTATTCATTAGGTAATTTCACCTCTGCAAAAATTATAATATTAACCAACAGTAAGAAGCTACGTGACTAACTTTTTAAAACTTTTGTGCAAGTGATTTTTGCATTAGTAGAATTCAGGAAAAGTCAAATTATGCTAAATTTAACAGCATTTAAAAGATTTCTTTGAATAAACCAATTGAATAATGACGCCATTATTGGTAGGAGTTTCCTGAAGTCAAAGAATATAATACAGGATTTGGGTAATTTCATACTCATTTACGAACAAAATGAGATCATGGCAAAGCTGTAAAAACTTTCTCCATGACAAAATACGAAGAATTACAAATTAATTACACGGGGAAGTAGAGAACAGAACAAATATTGAAATTTGTGACGCATTAGTGATTACTTTTTTTTTAAACCAGATGAAACCAGGTCATTGATTTCACTAGGTCACAATTAAATCTTGTTAATGATACTACTGAAATATTTTGGCTTCACAGTAAGAATGAAATATAGAGACCCAAATTACCTACATACTACTGCTACTTACAACTCATCACAGCACCAAAATACCCGAGGCCATCACGTCTACGCGCACTCCTCCATCCCAATCGATTCTAGGCCTTCCTCTTTACACCCTTCAAGGAAGTTCTTATTTCCTTGAAATCTTCCTTTATGACATCCTCGCACCCCATACCACGGACAACCTACTTTTCGTTTAGCCCTAGACGTTTGGCCATAAAGGACCATCTTCGGTAATATGTCATCCTTCATCTGCAGAATGTGCTCTAGCCATGTCAACCTTTCTCTCATTATAGCCTTAGAAAGCGGGATTGAACCACACTTTTCGTACAGCCTACTATTTGAAATCCTGTCAGTCAGCCGGGTACCCAAAACAATCCGTAGATGCACAAAATTTTGGAATGACAAATTTTCAGTTACTTAAATCCTTCCTTCATAAATTTGTTATTACATTCTTCAGTGCCATTTTCATCGCAAGTGATATATCGCCGGTTCTCATGCACTTTAATGATTAGGGCCTTAGCAGTACAACTATCAACCCCGTCAAAAAAATCGACAAATTGCTTTGATAAAACTACTATTTTCTCCGCTATAAAAATCACAGATATTCCCTAGTTCCAATATTAAAATAGACCCTACTTCTGGTAAAATAAAAGAAATAAAACATTAAAAGAAGGTTTGGTTTTGTAAATGCTATTCAAGAAAAATAATTTCACAGTTTTTGAGGAATAGGGTCGAGATTGAAAAAAATTCCTAGGAAATACCACTCTTTTTATTATTCAGTATGAAGGATTAAACGATTTGTTATTACTAGTTTTACAAGATGATTTTCGTTTCACTGTCTAATAAAAGGACCTATCCCTATTTGGAATTCTTATTGATTTCGTCATAGAAAAGGCAGTGTGGTCATGGAGAATAATAGTAAAAAAAAACATGGAATCAGCGTAAAGGGTGGAATTTTTCTAATACTTTAGCAATAGCTAAATACATACATCAATACACAATTATTGCTCACTTATAAAGATAGTATATATACCCCGCCGGCTTTGCCCCGAGCCTTGGTGCTCGGCAAGCGGCCTCAAAGATATTTGATTGTTCTAGCAAGTCCGATTTATAACAACGATTTCTACTAAGGTTCAAAATTTGGTTTTCTTTTTTAAGGTTTTTGAATTGTTGTAATCCCTTGTTAAAATATATACAAATATTTTTGCAATTACCAGGTTTTGCTCTTTACATAATTTAATGTCTTTTCATACTGTGTCTTTTCAAAGATATTTGATTATTGAATTAAGTCCGATTTCTAACAATGATTTTTACTAAACTTCATACTTTTGATTTTCTATTTAAGGTCGTTGAATGGCTCTAATCCCTTGTCAAAATATATACAAATTGTTTTGCAATTAAAATTTGATGTTCTTTAATCAATTTAATGAAAAGTTTTCATGCATGAAAATCTTCAATTTTGCCACATAACTTTGACAAGTATGACAACGTCATTACAATACTGATGTATAAAAAAATTACGTCACTCACATAAATATTTACCTTTCTGTTTCTCTTTCTTTTATTATCTTTCTACCAAGAAATGGATTACAAGTGAAAACATCCACTTTATAGGTGATGGTCGTACTTTTTTTTAAGACTAATTAAAAAATCGAAAAAATAATTTCAAAGAAATGTATTGGCCATTTTAAACTTCAGATAAAAAGAAATGAAAACTTACAATAATTCAATCTCAAAATGACCATAAATCACTATTACAGAATAAATGAAACTCAAAACGAACTGAAACTAAATAGTCATAGCAGAAACTTGCAGCAGGTACTAATGAAATGAAAATGAATTTAATCAAGAACCCACGATAAAGAAAGATTGCTTGAAAATAGTTACCAGGCTTCAACGGACTAAAGAAGGTTTGAATAGGGAATCTAGGGCAGAAAACAGCACTGAAAACGAATATCTGTTGGCGCATTCAAAACTCCCTGCGCCAATGGCAAAAAGACCGTATCTAAAGAAATAGGAAAGGAAAATATCTTTATTCTGGAGAGCTTTTTTGAGAATTTTGTCCGGTAGAATATTTCTCCATGAGTGCAATTTCAGATTCAATTTCACTAATGAGGAGTTTCAATAGTAGAGAGGAGTATTGTCTTTCCATTCTACTTTTTACATTTATCTTGCCTTAGTTGGCCCCTGCAAGCATTAAGAATTTATTAGTTCCTCAACTGATGTCATAGGCGGCGCAATAACGCTTCCTAAGTAAAGAGCGATTTGGGCACAATGTATTATTATTATTTTTTGCCCAGGGCACTTCGTATCGAAGGAGTTGTCGTAGAAACTTTGAAAAGGGTTCATTCAATTGGAAATTAGAAGGGCTGGTGCCCTTTTTAATAGTCGAAAGTTATAGGAGGGCTACTAACCCCTTCCACGGCCACCATTTCCCTAAACACATCCAATCGAAATTTTCAGATAGCCATTTTGTTCAACGTAATTAAAATGCCCAGAAATTATGCATTTGAGGATGACAACCCCCCCCCCCCTCAAACAGGCCTTAGGGCGAGAGTTGTAAGTTATTCCCTGGGGCATATAAGGTTTATAATGAAAGGGTGGTCGTATAAACTTCGGAGGGGGTTCATTGGATTGCTATTCAGAAGTTCTAGTACCTTTTTGAGATTCAGAGATGGGAGGGTGGATACCCCCCCACCCACCACGTGTTTTCCCAAAATGGATCTGATAGAATTTTTGAGATGTTTATTTGTTGTCATTAATTAAAAAAAAAATTAAAAAATTGCGAAACATGTTTTTTAAAGAAAAGTACATAGCTCCATTAAGCCAAAAATGAGCGGAAATAAAGTCAAATAATCTTACAAGCGTAGAACTACCACAAATCACTATCAATAAAGAAATGAAACTCAAAACGAAAAGAAATTATAATTAATAGCCGAGTCAAACTCAGACGTGAAAAAATTAACAAAAGTATGGCTGATAACCCCCATGCCTTCTCAAGACCAGAACATAATTTACGCTTTACTGAAAAGTCAAACGAATGACCGTGGATTGTCAGTTTAATTGATATATATTGATATTTATTCCTTAAAGTTGAAAGTAAAAAAACTGAAAACATTTAAAACTTTTTTTTTTCGTTTAAACATTTAAAACGCACACTTTACTTAGTAAAGTGTCATTTTGTAAAGACATAGTTGCTGGACCGTTCTGCTATGCTGAACAAAATGGCTGTCTTAAAATTTTGACTGGATGCGTTTGGAAAATGAATGGGCTTCAGAGATGGGGTGCTTGCCCTTCAATCTCTACTTACTCTTAAAAAGGGCACCAGAACTTTTAGTTTTGAATCAAATTAGCTCCTTTAAAATTTTTAATGATATTTCTAGCTATTATTGAGTGGTGCTGCCTATTATATTGCTTATATGCCCTTTTGAAAACCTGCATGCATATAGTTTTTTCTCTAATTGAAACTCCTCCTAAACTTTCCCTAAAAGTTTCACCTTAATACCCTTAGCGTCATAAGTTACAGTAACCGAACTGTAGTGGTAGTATTAAAAGTATACACATATTGCCTTCTATATAGTTCAAAATCCCCTACAACTTACCCTTAAAGGTCTAACTTAATAATATAATTTGTTCTTCAGATATTTCTTTGTAGCTTTTTTGAAAGTCCATATGTTTATAGTTTGTTTTGATTTAGTTCTACATCCGCCTAAATATTCCTTAAAAACTTCTCCTTAATACCCCTAGGTTGCACAGTAGCAGTATGCGCATACCACCTTTGGTTTCTTCAAGATCCCCTTCAACACACGCTGGACATATTTCCAGCTTTTTTATTGCTGGAAATCAAAAGATATTTGATTATTGAATCAAGTCCGATTTCTAACAATGATTTTTACTAAACTTCATAACTTTTGATTTTCTTTTTAAGGCCATTGAATGGTTGTAATCCATTGTCAAAATATATACAAATATTTTTGTAATTACAATTTTTATGTTCTTTAAGCAATTTAATGAAAAGTTTTCCATGTATGAAAATCTTCAATTTTTCCACATAAGTTTGACAAGTATGACAACGTCATTACAGTACTGATGTATATAAAAACTACGTCACTCACATAAATATTTACGTTTCTGTTATTACCTTTCTACTAAGAAATAGATTGCAAGTGAAAACATCCAATTTATAGGTGATGGTCGTGCCTTTTTTTAACACTAATTAAAAAAATCGAAAAATAAGTTTTTCAAAGAAATGTATTGACCATTGTAAACTTAAGATAAAAATAAATGAAGACTTACAAAAGATTCAAACTCAAAATGACCAGAAATCACTATTACAGAATAAATGAAACTCAAAACGAACAGAAACTAAATAATCATAGTAAAAACTTGCAGCAGGTACTAGTGAAATGAAAATGAATTTAATCAAGAACCCACGATAAAGAAAGATGGCTAGAAAATAGTTACCAGGCTTCAACGGACTAAAGAAGGTTTGAATAGGGAATCTAGGGCAGAAAACAGCGCTGAAAATGAATATCTGTTGGCGCATTCAAAAATCCTTGCGCCAATGGCAAAAAGAGCGTATCTACAGAAATAGGAAAGAAAAATATCTTTATTCTGGAGAGCTTTTTTGAGAATTTTGTCGGGTGGAATATTTCTTCATGAGTGCAATTTCAGATTCAATTTCACTAGTAAGAGGTTTCAATAGTAGAGAGAAGTACTGTCTCTCCACTCTACTTTTTACATTTATCTTGCCTTAGTTTGCCCTTGCAAGCATTAAGAATTTATTAGTTCTTCAACTGATATCATAGGCGGCGCAATATCGCTGCCTAAGTAAAGAGTCATGTGGGTACAATGTATTATTAATTTTTTTTAGCCCAGGGCCCTTCATATCGAAGGAGTTGTCGTAGTAACTTCGAAAAGGGCTCATTTCATTGGAAATTGGACGGGCTTGTGCCCTTTTTAATAGTCTAAAGGGATTTGAGGGCAACTAACCCCTTCCACGACCAACATTTCCCCAAACACATCCAATCGAAATTTTCAGATAGCCATTTGTTCAACGTAGTTAAAATGCCCAGAAATTATGCATTTGAGGATGACAATCCCCCTACAGCCCTCAGGGCAAGAGTTGTAAGTTTTGCCCTGGAGTATACAAGGTTTGTGTAGAAAGCGTGATCGTATAAACTTCGGAGGGGGTCCATTGGATTGCTATTCAGAAGTTCTAGTACCTTTTTGAGATTTAGTGATGGGAGGGTGGATACCCCCTCCCTACCTCGTATTTTCCCGAAATGGATCTGATAGAAATTTTGAGATGGTCATTTGTTGTCATTAATTTAAAAAAAAAAAATCAGGAAACAAGTTTTTTAAGGAAAAGTAAAGAGCTCCATTAAGCCAAAAATGAGCGGAAATCAAGTCAAATAATCTTGCTAGCGTAGAACTACCACAAATCACTGTCAATAAATAAATGAAACTCAAAACGAAAAGAAATTATAATTAATAGCCGAGTCAAACTCAAACGAGCAAAAATTAACATAAGTACGGCTGATAACCTTAAAAAATTAACATAAGTACGGCTGATAGAATTAAAAAATGAATGGTTAAAAATCTTCCTTTTTAACTGAAGCTGATTCTCTGTCACTTTCATTGATACTTTCCAAGAAGTTGGCACTGCTGTTGTGGCGGAAAGATCAAATCCAAAATCTTATTTTGTTTTGTTTTGTTGTTTTTTTTTTGTTTTTTTTTCTACGGTACCCTACGGATTTTATGTTCTTTAAAGTCACATTAATTTTCTTTCTGAAAAAAAGAGATTTTTTTTTAGTGTATAAGCGGTTTTTCTGTCTGTTGTGATTTTGAATCGATTGCCGCATAATTCCAAGCGGTGCTTTTTCTTTACCTCTTGTTTTCTAGAGAAAAACTACCTACTAGCTCGCCACCATTTTCTGCGGTCAAATGATGGAGGTGGTTTAGGAAAGCTTTTGGTTGAACAACACACTGAGAGAGGAAAACAGGAAGAATTAGATTTCTTTATTACACAGCCAGTTTTACAGTAAGTTAATTGTTTTTTTTTTTTATTTCTACTTCAAATCCCATAGTGAGAGGAGAAAGCCATGGAATCTGGATATCTTTTTTGCACAACCAGTTAAGCTGATCATAGTAAAAAACATAAAAAAAATACCCT